>NW_028165095.1:0-32500 GCF_964263955.1 Coregonus lavaretus
ACGTCCTAAGCAGAAGCCAGATTGGATTTGTAAAAAATTATCGCACAACAGACCACATTTACACCCTCCACACTAATTGACAAACAAGTAAACGAAACCAAGGCAAAATCTACTCGTGTTTTGTAGACTTCAAGAAAGCATTTGATTCAATTTGGCACGAAGTTCTTTTTTTTACAAACTAATAGAAAGTGGTATTGGAGGGAAAACATATGATGTTATTAAATCAATGTACACTAAAAACAAATGTGCGATTAAAATTGGCAACAAGCAAACAGACTTCTTCTCTCAGGGACGTGGAGTGAAACAGGGCTGCCCAATAAGTCCAACACTATATAACATCTACATTAATGAATTGGCAAAAACATTAGAAGAATCGGCAGCACCTGGTCTCACCCTACACAACACTGAAATCAAGTGTCTGGAAGATGACCTGGTGCTGCTGTCTCCCACTAAGGAGCGGTTACAGCAGCATCTAGATCATCTGCACAGGTTCTGTCAGACCTGGGCCCTGACCGTTAATAAAAAAAAAAATGAATATAATGATATTCCAAAAAAGGTCCGGAAATCCGGATGACAAATATAAATTCTATTTGGACACAGTTCTATTAGAACACACCAAAAATTACACATATCTAGGACTAAATATCAGCAACACAGGTAGCTTTCACATGGCTGTGAATGAGCTGAGAGACAAAGCAAGAAGAGCATTCTATGCCATTAAAAGGAATATTAAAATTGAAATTCCAATTAGAATCTGGCTCAAAATTTTCCAATCAGTTATAGAACCAATTGCTCTATATGGCAGCGAAGTATGGGGTCCGCTCTCTAATACTGAATTTACCAAATGGGACAAACATCCAATCGAAATACTGCATGCAGAGTTTTGCAAGACTGTATTGCAAGTGCAAAGAAAAACTCCAAATAACGCATGTAGAGCAGAATTGGGCCAATACCCCCTCCTTATTCGAATAGAAAAAAGAGCCATCAAATTTTACAACCATCTAAAAACAAGTGACCCCAAAACATTCCATCACACAGCTCTACTATGTCAAGAGATGAAACAAGAGAAGAGTCCCCTCAGCCAGCTGGTTCTGAGGCTCAGTTCACTAACCAAAACCAACCTCATAGAGCCTCAGGACAGCACTCAGAAAATCTGGCCCAACCAAATCATCACAAAGCAAAAATTAAAATATATCACCTATTGGAAAGACACCACAAAAAATCAAAGTAAACTTCAATGCTATTTGGCTCTAAACAGACAGTACATGGTGGCAGACTATCTGACCACTGTGACTGATAGAAAACTGAGAAAAACACTGACTAGGTACAGACTCAGTGAGCACAGTCTGGCTATAGAGACCGGTCGTCACAGGCAAACCTGGCTGCCCAGAGAGGACAGGTAGAGAGAGGTAGAGACAGAGCTGCATTTCCTATTACACTGTGACAAATACTCAGACCTAAGAGAATATTTCTTTCCCAAAATTATAATTCAGTACAAAGAATTTGAAACTATAAAAGAGGAAGAAAAAATCCAATATTTATTGGGTGAAAAGCCAAAATGTGCAATTTTAGCAGCCAAATATGTGTCCTCCTGCCACAACCTGAGGGACAGCCAGTGAAAAGTGTAATGTAATAATATTTCCTGTTTTGTTTTGGCTTTCATAGCATGTAATGTGTCTTCTCAGTCATGTTGAGATTGGTCGACTACTATTGCTTTAATGTATTGTTATTCTCATTAATATTGTTGTTGTAGTTGCTGTTAATGGTAATCCCATTTCCACTACTACTACTATTATTATTGCTGTTGGTCCATTTTGTTATATCTATACTTTGACAATGTAAGTAATTATACTTGCCATGTCAATAATATATATTGAATTGAATTGAATTGAGAGAGAGAGAGAGAGAGAGAGAGAGAGAGAGAGAGAGAGAGAGAGAGAGAGAGAGAGAGAGAGAGAGAGAGAGAGAGAGAGAGATGAGAGAGAGACAGAGACAGAGACAGAGAGAGAGAGAGAGAGAGAGACAGAGAGAGAGAGAGAGAGAGAGAGAGCGAGAGAGAGAGAGAGAGAGAGAGACAGAGATGAGAGAGAGAGACAGTGAGAGAGAGAGAGAGAGAGAGAGAGAGAGAGAGAGAGAGAGAGAGAGAGAGAGAGAGACAGAGAGAGAGAGAGCGAGAGAGAGAGAGAGAGAGAGAGAGACAGAGATGAGAGACAGTGAGAGAGAGAGAGAGAGAGAGAGAGAGAGCGAGAGACAGAGATGAGAGAGAGAGACAGTGAGAGAGAGAGAGAGAGAAAGAGAGAAAGAGAGAGAGAGAGAGAGAGAGAGAGAGAGAGAGAGAGACAGCCCAGCCCCCCCCCCCCCCCCCCCACACGCTTTAAAGAAGGGAGGGCATAGGTGCCAGACTTACGCACAAACACACTCGTGGAGGTGGTTGCCATGGTGACTTGATCAGAGCAGGGCTCAGAGTTGCTGACGGAGGTGGTGTGAGGGCAGAGTGAGTGAGTGTGTGTGTGTGTGTGTGTGTGTGTGTGTGTGTGTGTGTGTGTATGAACAAGCACCCCTGTGGCGAGGGGGAAGGCAGTCTGTGTGAATTAAATCACACTGCTCACAGCCTCACCTGCTCACCCAGCAGCTCTCTAGAGGGGGTTGTAGTGATTCTGGGGTACAGGGGGATTTAGATACTGTTAGTATGAAGACCTGTTCTCCCTCTGTCACAAGAGAGAATAAAGTCTCCGAATGTCTTGTATGAAATGGAACTGAACTATGAACTCTGCAAATCAGCCCACACCGCAATAAAAATTACATTTAACCGTAAACAAACTAATGCAGGTTCAAGCTGGCTAAAAGGTGAAACAAGGTCAAGCTTTCAATAAACAGAATAACTCATTTGAATAAATACACCGTACAGCCATGATTCAAACAAACTGATCAAGCTAGGAGTCTCTCAGGAGCAGCCACCTAGCCTTTCTCTGACATGTTTCCACCCGCCTGGGGGGTGTCGGTCGGTCAGACTGGTAGTCCGGGTGGGAGACCACAGCTGCTTCTCAAATAGCAACCCGTTCCCTATATAGCGCACTGGTTCTGACCACAGGGCTACGTAGGGTGATGTATTTGAGACACAACCCATGTGCCTGTCTGCTCTGCGTGGGTATCCACTCCAGGAGAGGGACGGTCCATGTTCCCTGTCTGTCACCTCTAGTAGTCCAACCACCCTCCCACTCCCTGACACAAGCACTAATTTGAAACGCCTACACAGCAAGGTCACTAAACTCCAAAACTGGTCCTTTATTTTTCAACTATGTGGGTACCCAAGAGGAGATGGATAGAGAGGGAGGGAGAGAGAGAGAGGGAGGGAGAGAGGGAGGGTTTAGTTTGCTTTGGCAATGTAAACATATGTTTCCCATGCCAATAAAGCCCCTTGAATTGAAATTGAATTGAAATTGAAATTGAATTGAGAGAGAGAAAGAGAGCTAGAGACAGATAGACAAAGAAAGAGAGACAACAAGAGGAGGAAGAGCATTAGAATAGACAGTATCATCATCATCATCATCAACCAGGACAATGTTTGATCAATGAGTCTCATAATGAGTTGGAGTTTCAGTGCAGTAAGTAGATGGATGACCTGCCGACTGGCTGATAGAAGAGGAGGGTGTTTGGACAGAGACAGACCCTGTAACTGGCTGTTACTGACTGGCTGACTGGCTGGCTGACTGGCTGACTGACTGCTTGACTGGCTGACTGGCTGACTGGCTGACTGGCTGACTGACTGGTTGACTGGCTGACTGACTGGCTGACTGACTGGTTGACTGGCTGACTGACTGGCTGACTGACTGGTTGACTGGCTGACTAGCTGACTAGCTGACTGGCTGACTGACTGGTTGACTGGCTGACTGACTGGTTGACTGGCTGACTGACTGGCTGACTGACTGGTTGACTGGCTGACTAGCTGACTAGCTGACTGGCTGACTGACTGGCTGACTGACTGGTTGACTGGCTGACTAGCTGACTAGCTGACTGGCTGACTGACTGACTGACTGGTTGACTGGCTGACAGACTGGTTGACTGACTGACTGGCTGACTGGCTGACTGACTGGTGACTGACTGATAAAGGAGGGGGTTTGGACACAGACCCTGCTTCTAACTGTCTGGCTGACTGGCTGCACTCTGCTGGCTGGCCTACAGGTGGAGCTCTTTCTCCGGTTTGATCATAAACAGGCTGGATAGAGGTGTTCTGTACTGTAAAACACAGTTATTTCTAGCAAACGGTGGCTACTTTGAAGAATCTCAAACGTAAAATATATTTTGGTTACTACATGATTCCATATGTGTTATTTCATAGTTTTGATGTCTTCACTATTATTCTACAATGTAAAACATTTTTTTTAAATAAAGACAAACCCTTGAATGAGGAGGTGCGTCCAAACTTTTGACTGGTACTGTACGTGTTCCAACATGACCCAACTGGGCCCAGATGTCAATTCAACATATATTCCACGTCGCTTCAACGTAATTTCACTGAAATGACGTGGAAACAACATCGATTCAACCAGTGTGTGCCCAGTGGGGAGTGTGGGAGTGTCACATTGACCCTGTATCTGACCGTAACAGGTCATCGAGTGAGAGTCAGAATGTCTAGAACGTGTGAATGTATGACACAGAGAACGTCGGCTGGCAGGGGAAGAGGTGAGAAAAGTCTCCTGCACTGAAATAGATCCAACCTCCACGGGAGCTCACCGCTAACTGCATAGTGGGGGAAACGGCAGGGGTTAGTGACTGTCACAGAACCTCCACGGGAGCTCACCGCTAACTGCATCGTGGGGGAAACGGCAGGGGTTAGGTACTGTCATAGAACCTCCACGGGAGCTCACCGCTAACTGCACAGTGGGGGAAACGGCAGGGGTTAGGTACTGTCATAGAACCTCCACGGGAGCTCACCGCTAACTGCATAGTGGGGGAAACGGCAGGGGTTAGGTACTGTCATAGAACCTCCACGGGAGCTCACCGCTAACTGCATAGTGGGGGAAACGGCAGGGGTTAGGTACTGTCATAGAACCTCCACGGGAGCTCACCGCTAACTGCATAGTGGGGGAAACGGCAGGGGTTAGGTACTGTCATAGAACCTCCACGGGAGCTCACCGCTAACTGCACAGTGGGGGAAACGGCAGGGGTTAGTGACTGTCACAGAACCTCCACGGGAGCTCACCGCTAACTGCATAGTGGGGGAAACGGCAGGGGTTAGGTACTGTCATAGAACCTCCACGGGAGCTCACCGCTAACTGCACAGTGGGGGAAACGGCAGGGGTTAGTGACTGTCACAGAACCTCCACGGGAGCTCACCGCTAACTGCACAGTGGGGGAAACGGCAGGGGTTAGGTACTGTCACAGGCAGTGAAGTTACATTTCAGTTAAACATTTAGGGATAATGACAATTCTATTATATTCTAGTATTCTATTCTATTTGATTATATTGCCTAGGGACCCTATTCATGGGTTGCATGTTTCGTCAGAATATTGTTTTGAATTGTCATTTTAGGACTGATAATCAGCTGAGTCTCAATGGGTAATGATGAAGATTTAGTCTAAAGTGCGTTACTGTGGCTTGTAATCTAGACGAAACAGCAGTCATACACAGTCCATTCCACACATTATCAGTTTCCACCATACACGCTACTAATATAAAATATAGATCTGTCATACAGTAGCTAAGTGAAGCTATCCAATCTCACTGAAGTATACAGAAACTAATATCCACTGCTGGTCTCCTGACTATTCATGGGTTGCACGTTTTGCCACAATATTGTTTTGAACGTTCGTATTAGGGCTGATGCCCGGCTGAGTATTCTACTCAATGCAGTCCCAAGTGGTGCTGATGAAGAGTTGTTCCATTGTGCGTTACTGTGGCTTGGAAACACCATGACATTTCAGGAGGTAAATGGTGAGTAGGAAAACCTTTTGTCATCATTGTGATGTCACCAGATTGACTTTAGATGCAATATAACTTTAGCTGGCTAGCTAAGAAGACTGAAGGGATATCACCAACAATGTAGCTAGCTAACGTTAGCATTGCTAGCTATTTCTGTCAAACGTTGCTAGCTCATGGCATCTATCTAAAGTAAACTTTACGACATCATAATGATGGCAAAGTTATTTTCTACTAATTATTTGTCTACTTTAGCAATGTCATCATATTTCCAGGCCACTATAGTGTAAATTTGTAGAAACAGTCATTAGCCGCCGTTCAGAAAGACTGCGCATTAATCATCAGTCAGACATCAATATGCTGCGGCATCTGTAGAACGTTGAAAAGCATGGCAACGACGTGACCGAGTGACGGAGGTGCAACCCATGACTAGAGCCATCAGACTGTTCCCTCTCCCAACCCTCCTATCCCTCCTAACCCCTAGAGACCCTACAGAGCAGCATCAGACTGTTACCTCTCCTAACCCTCCTAACCCTCCTATCCCCTAGTGACCCTACAGAGCAGCATCAGACTGTTACCTCTCCTAACCCTCCTAACCCCTAGAGACCATACAGAGCAGCATCAGACTGTTACCTCTCCTAACCCTCCTATCCCCTAGAGACCCTACAGAGCAGCATCAGACTGTTACCTCTCCTAACCCTCCTAACCCTCCTAACCCTCCTATCCCCTAGAGACCCTACAGAGCAGCATCAGACTGTTACCTCTCCCAACCCTCCTAACCCTCCTATCCCCTAGAGACCCTACAGAGCAGCATCAGACTGTTACCTCTCCTAACCCTCCTATCCCCTAGAGACCCTACAGAGCAGCATCAGCCTGTTACCTCTCCTAACCCTCCTATCCCCTAGAGACCCTACAGAGCAGCATCAGACTGTTACCTCTCCTAACCCTCCTATCCCCTAGAGACCCTACAGAGCAGCATCAGACTGTTACCTCTCCTAACCCTCCTAACCCTCCTATCCCCTAGAGACCCTACAGAGCAGCATCAGCCTGTTACCTCTCCTAACCCTCCTATCCCCTAGAGACCCTACAGAGCAGCATCAGCCTGTTACCTCTCCTAACCCTCCTATCCCCTAGAGACCCTACAGAGCAGCATCAGACTGTTACCTCTCCTAACCCTCCTAACCCTCCTATCCCCTAGAGACCCTACAGAGCAGCATCAGACTGTTACCCCTCCTAACCCTCCTATCCCCTAGAGACCCTACAGAGCAGCATCAGACTGTTACCTCTCCTAACCCTCCTAACCCTCCTATCCCCTAGAGACCCTACAGAGCAGCATCAGACTGTTACCTCTCCCAACCCTCCTATCCCTCCTAACCCCTAGAGACACTACAGAGCAGCATCAGACTGTTCCCTCTCCCAACCCTCCTAACCCTCCTATCCCCTAGAGACCCTACAGAGCAGCATCAGCCTGTTACCTCTCCTAACCCTCCTAACCCTCCTATCCCCTAGAGACCCTACAGAGCAGCATCAGACTGTTACCTCTCCTAACCCTCCTAACCCCTAGAGACACTACAGAGCAGCATCAGCCTGTTACCTCTCCTAACCCTCCTAACCCTCCTATCCCCTAGAGACCCTACAGAGCAGCATCAGACTGTTCCCTCTCCTAACCCTCCTAACCCTCCTATCCCCTAGAGACCCTACAGAGCAGCATCAGACTGTTACCTCTCCTAACCCTCCTAACCCTCCTATCCCCTAGAGACCCTACAGAGCAGCATCAGACTGTTACCTCTCCTAACCCTCCTATCCCCTAGAGACACTACAGAGCAGCATCAGACTGTTACCTCTCCTAACCCTCCTATCCCCTAGAGACACTACAGAGCAGCATCAGCCTGTTCCCTCTCCCAACCCTCCTAACCCTTCTAACCCTCCTATCCCCTAGAGATCCTACAGAGCAGCATCAGACTGTTACCTCTCCTAACCCTCCTAACCCTCCTATCCCCTAGAGACCCTACAGAGCAGCATCAGACTGTTACCTCTCCTAACCCTCCTAACCCTCCTATCCCCTACAGACCCTACAGAGCAGCATCAGACTGTTACCTCTCCTAACCCTCCTAACCCTCCTATCCCCTACAGACCCTACAGAGCAGCATCAGACTGTTACCTCTCCTAACCCTCCTAACCCTCCTATCCCCTACAGACCCTACAGAGCAGCATCAGACTGTTACCTCTCCTAACCCTCCTAACCCTCCTATCCCCTAGAGACCCTACAGAGCAGCATCAGACTGTTACCTCTCCTAACCCTCCTATCCCCTAGAGACACTACAGAGCAGCATCAGCCTGTTACCTCTCCTAACCCTCCTAACCCTCCTATCCCCTAGAGACCCTACAGAGCAGCATCAGACTGTTACCTCTCCTAACCCTCCTAACCCTCCTATCCCCTAGAGACCCTACAGAGCAGCATCAGCCTGTCACCTCTCCTAACCCTCCTATCCCCTAGAGACCCTACAGAGCAGCATCAGACTGTTACCTCTCCTAACCCTCCTATCCCCTAGAGACACTACAGAGCAGCATCAGACTGTTACCTCTCCTAACCCTCCTATCCCCTAGAGACCCTACAGAGCAGCATCAGACTGTTACCTCTCCTAACCCTCCTAACCCTCCTATCCCCTAGAGACCCTACAGAGCAGCATCAGACTGTTACCTCTCCTAACCCTCCTAACCCTCCTATCCCCTAGATACCCTACAGAGCAGCATCAGACTGTTACCTCTCCTAACCCTCCTATCCCCTAGAGACCCTACAGAGCAGCATCATACTGTTACCTCTCCTAACCCTTCTAACCCTCCTATCCCCTAGAGACCCTACAGAGCAGCATCAGACTGTTACCTCTCCTAACCCTCCTAACCCTCCTATCCCCTAGAGACCCTACAGAGCAGCATCAGACTGTTACCTCTCCTAACCCTCCTATCCCCTAGAGACCCTACAGAGCAGCATCAGACTGTTACCTCTCCTAACCCTCCTATCCCCTAGAGACCCTACAGAGCAGCATCAGACTGTTACCTCTCCTAACCCTCCTAACCCTCCTATCCCCTAGAGACCCTACAGAGCAGCATCAGACTGTTACCTCTCCTAACCCTCCTATCCCCTAGAGACCCTACAGAGCAGCATCAGAATGTTCCCTCTCCTAACCCTCCTAACCCTCCTATCCCTCCTATCCCCTAGAGACCCTACAGAGCAGCATCAGACTGTTACCTCTCCTAACCCTCCTATCCCCTAGAGACCCTACAGAGCAGCATCAGCCTGTTACCTCTCCTAACCCTCCTATCCCCTAGAGACCCTACAGAGCAGCATCATACTGTTCCCTCTCCTAACCCTCCTAACCCTCCTATCCCCTAGAGACCCTACAGAGCAGCATCAGACTGTTACCTCTCCCAACCCTCCTAACCCTTCTAACCCTCCTATCCCCTAGAGATCCTACAGAGCAGCATCAGACTGTTACCTCTCCTAACCCTCCTAACCCTCCTATCCCCTAGAGACCCTACAGAGCAGCATCAGACTGTTACCTCTCCTAACCCTCCTATCCCTCCTATCCCCTAGAGACCCTACAGAGCAGCATCAGACTGTTACCTCTCCTAACCCTCCTAACCCTCCTATCCCCTAGAGACCCTACAGAGCAGCATCAGACTGTTCCCTCTCCTAACCCTCCTAACCCTCCTATCCCCTAGAGACCCTACAGAGCAGCATCAGACTGTTACCTCTCCTAACCCTCCTAACCCTCCTATCCCCTAGAGACCCTACAGAGCAGCATCAGACTGTTCCCTCTCCTAACCCTCCTATCCCCTAGAGACCCTACAGAGCAGCATCAGACTGTTACCTCTCCTAACCCTCCTAACCCTCCTATCCCCTAGAGACCCTACAGAGCAGCATCAGACTGTTACCTCTCCTAACCCTCCTAACCCCCCTATCCCCTAGAGACCCTACAGAGCAGCATCAGACTGTTACCTCTCCTAACCCTCCTATCCCCTAGAGACCCTACAGAGCAGCATCAGACTGTTACCTCTCCTAACCCTCCTATCCCCTAGAGACACTACAGAGCAGCATCAGACTGTTACCTCTCCTAACCCTCCTAACCCTCCTATCCCCTAGAGACCCTACAGAGCAGCATCAGACTGTTACCTCTCCTAACCCTCCTATCCCCTAGAGACCCTACAGAGCAGCATCAGACTGTTACCTCTCCTAACCCTCCTATCCCCTAGAGACCCTACAGAGCAGCATCAGACTGTTACCTCTCCTAACCCTCCTAACCCTCCTATCCCCTAGAGACCCTACAGAGCAGCATCAGACTGTTACCTCTCCTAACCCTCCTATCCCCTAGAGACCCTACAGAGCAGCATCATACTGTCACCTCTCCTAACCCTCCTATCCCCTAGAGACCCTACAGAGCAGCATCATACTGTCACCTCTCCTAACCCTCCTATCCCCTAGAGACCCTACAGAGCAGCATCAGCCTGTTCCCTCTCCTAACCCTCCTAACCCTCCTATCCCCTAGAGACCCTACAGAGCAGCATCAGACTGTTACCTCTCCTAACCCTCCTATCCCTCCTATCCCCTAGAGACCCTACAGAGCAGCATCAGACTGTTACCTCTCCTAACCCTCCTAACCCTCCTATCCCCTAGAGACCCTACAGAGCAGCATCAGACTGTTACCTCTCCTAACCCTCCTAACCCTCCTATCCCCTAGAGACCCTACAGAGCAGCATCAGACTGTTACCTCTCCTAACCCTCCTATCCCCTAGAGACCCTACAGAGCAGCATCAGACTGTTACCTCTCCTAACCCTCCTAACCCTCCTATCCCCTAGAGACCCTACAGAGCAGCATCATACTGTTCCCTCTCCCAACCCTCCTAACCCTTCTAACCCTCCTATCCCCTAGAGATCCTACAGAGCAGCATCAGACTGTTACCTCTCCTAACCCTCCTAACCCTCCTATCCCCTAGAGACCCTACAGAGCAGCATCATACTGTCACCTCTCCTAACCCTCCTATCCCCTAGAGACCCTACAGAGCAGCATCAGCCTGTTCCCTCTCCTAACCCTCCTAACCCTCCTATCCCCTAGAGACCCTACAGAGCAGCATCAGACTGTTACCTCTCCTAACCCTCCTATCCCTCCTATCCCCTAGAGACCCTACAGAGCAGCATCAGACTGTCACCTCTCCTAACCCTCCTATCCCTCCTATCCCCTAGAGACCCTACAGAGCAGCATCAGACTGTTACCTCTCCTAACCCTCCTATCCCTCCTATCCCCTAGAGACCCTACAGAGCAGCATCATACTGTTCCCTCTCCCAACCCTCCTAACCCTTCTAACCCTCCTATCCCCTAGAGATCCTACAGAGCAGCATCAGACTGTTACCTCTCCTAACACTCCTAACCCTCCTATCCCCTAGAGACCCTACAGAGCAGCATCAGACTGTCACCTCTCCTAACCCTCCTAACCCTCCTATCCCCTAGAGACACTACAGAGCAGCATCATACTGTTCCCTCTCCCAACCCTCCTAACCCTTCTAACCCTCCTATCCCCTAGAGATCCTACAGAGCAGCATTAGACTGTTACCTCTCCTAACCCTCCTAACCCATAGAGACCCTACAGAGCAGCATCAGACTGTTCCCTCTCCTAACCCTCCTAACCCTCCTATCCCCTAGAGACCCTACAGAGCAGCATCAGACTGTTCCCTCTCCTAACCCTCCTAACCCTCCTATCCCCTAGAGACCCTACAGAGCAGCATCAGACTGTTACCTCTCCTAACCCTCCTAACCCTCCTATCCCCTAGAGACCCTACAGAGCAGCATCAGACTGTTCCCTCTCCTAACCCTCCTATCCCCTAGAGACCCTACAGAGCAGCATCAGACTGTTACCTCTCCTAACCCTCCTAACCCTCCTATCCCCTAGAGACCCTACAGAGCAGCATCAGACTGTTACCTCTCCTAACCCTCCTATCCCCTAGAGACCCTACAGAGCAGCATCAGACTGTTACCTCTCCCAACCCTCCTAACCCTCCTATCCCCTAGAGACCCTACAGAGCAGCATCATACTGTTACCTCTCCTAACCCTCCTATCCCTCCTATCCCCTAGAGACCCTACAGAGCAGCATCAGCCTGTTACCTCTCCTAACCCTCCTAACCCTCCTATCCCCTAGAGACCCTACAGAGCAGCATCAGACTGTTACCTCTCCTAACCCTCCTAACCCTCCTATCCCCTAGAGACCCTACAGAGCAGCATCAGACTGTTACCTCTCCTAACCCTCCTAACCCTCCTATCCCCTAGAGACCCTACAGAGCAGCATCAGACTGTTCCCTCTCCTAACCCTCCTATCCCCTAGAGACCCTACAGAGCAGCATCAGACTGTTACCTCTCCTAACCCTCCTAACCCTCCTATCCCCTAGAGACCCTACAGAGCAGCATCATACTGTTACCTCTCCTAACCCTCCTATCCCCTAGAGACCCTACAGAGCAGCATCATACTGTTACCTCTCCTAACCCTCCTATCCCCTAGAGACCCTACAGAGCAGCATCAGACTGTTACCTCTCCTAACCCTCCTAACCCTCCTATCCCATAGAGACCCTACAGAGCAGCATCAGACTGTTACCTCCCCTAACCCTCCTATCCCCTAGAGACCCTACAGAGCAGCATCAGACTGTTACCTCTCCTAACCCTCCTATCCCCTAGAGACCCTACAGAGCAGCATCAGACTGTTACCTCTCCTAACCCTCCTAACCCTCCTATCCCCTAGAGACCCTACAGAGCAGCATCAGACTGTTACCTCTCCTAACCCTCCTATCCCCTAGAGACCCTACAGAGCAGCATCAGACTGTTACCTCTCCTAACCCTCCTATCCCCTAGAGAAACTACAGAGCAGCATCAGACTGTTACCTCTCCTAACCCTCCTAACCCTCCTATCCCC
Organism: Coregonus lavaretus; assembly: GCF_964263955.1. Taxonomy (NCBI): domain Eukaryota; kingdom Metazoa; phylum Chordata; class Actinopteri; order Salmoniformes; family Salmonidae; genus Coregonus; species Coregonus lavaretus. The sequence continues at coordinate 12,880 of NW_028165095.1, forward strand.
TAGAGACCCTACAGAGCAGCATCAGACTGTTACCTCTCCTAACCCTCCTATCCCCTAGAGACCCTACAGAGCAGCATCAGACTGTTACCTCTCCTAACCCTCCTATCCCATAGAGACCCTACAGAGCAGCATCAGACTGTTACCTCTCCTAACCCTCCTATCCCTCCTATCCCCTAGAGACCCTACAGAGCAGCATCAGACTGTTCCCTCTCCTAACCCTCCTAACCCTCCTATCCCCTAGAGACCCTACAGAGCAGCATCAGCCTGTTACCTCTCCTAACCCTCCTAACCCTCCTATCCCCTAGAGACCCTACAGAGCAGCATCAGACTGTTACCTCTCCTAACCCTCCTAACCCTCCTATCCCCTAGAGACCCTACAGAGCAGCATTAGACTGTTACCTCTCCTAACCCTCCTAACCCTCCTATCCCCTAGAGACCCTACAGAGCAGCATCAGACTGTTACCTCTCCTAACCCTCCTAACCCTCCTATCCCCTAGAGACCCTACAGAGCAGCATCAGACTGTTACCTCTCCTAACCCTCCTATCCCCTAGAGACCCTATAGAGCAGCATCAGACTGTTCCCTCTCCTAACCCTCCTAACCCTCCTATCCCCTAGAGACCCTACAGAGCAGCATCAGACTGTTACCTCTCCTAACCCTCCTAACCCTCCTATCCCCTAGAGACCCTACAGAGCAGCATCAGACTGTTACCTCTCCTAACCCTCCTATCCCCTAGAGACCCTACAGAGCAGCATCAGACTGTTACCTCTCCTAACCCTCCTAACCCTCCTATCCCCTAGAGACCCTACAGAGCAGCATCAGACTGTTACCTCTCCTAACCCTCCTAACCCTCCTATCCCCTAGAGACCCTACAGAGCAGCATCAGACTGTTACCTCTCCTAACCCTCCTATCCCCTAGAGACCCTACAGAGCAGCATCAGACTGTTACCTCTCCTAACCCTCCTAACCCTCCTATCCCCTAGAGACCCTACAGAGCAGCATCAGACTGTTACCTCTCCTAACCCTCCTAACCCTCCTATCCCTTAGAGACCCTACAGAGCAGCATCAGACTGTTACCTCTCCTAACCCTCCTAACCCTCCTATCCCCTAGAGACCCTACAGAGCAGCATCAGAGGGCTTTAGCTCCAGACCATAGGGGATAATTAGTGAAGGGCCTCGGGCTACAACCCCCAATGGCAGGGGTCTTTATGCTTCTGTCATCCAGCCAACCTCAGGGGTCTAGCACCAGGCACCAGTCAACTGAAACTACAAGTAAACCCAGGGCCTGCTACTGCCAACCTGTCTGATCTATTTGTATGACAGAGGTACACCTGTCTAATCTATCTCTATGACAGAGGTCAACCTGTCTGATCTATCTGTATGACAGAGGTCAACCTGTCTGATCTATCTCTATGACAGAGGTCAACCTGTCTGATCTATCTGTATGACAGAGGTCAACCTGTCTGATCTATCTCTATGACAGAGGTCAACCTGTCTGATCTATCTGTATGACAGAGGTCAACCTGTCTGATCTAACTCTATGACAGAGGTCAACCTGTCTGATCTATCTCTATGACAGAGGTCAACCTGTCTGATCTATCTGTATGACAGAGGTCAACCTGTCTGATCTATCTCTATGACAGAGGTCAACCTGTCTGATCTATCTCTATGACAGAGGTCAACCTGTCTGATCTATCTGTATGACAGAGGTCAACCTGTCTGATCTATCTCTATGACAGAGGTCAACCTGTCTGATCTATCTGTATGACAGAGGTCAAGGTATGGGGTGTATGACAGAAGTCAACCTCTCTGATTGGTCCAGGGTGTATGACAGAGGTCAACCTGATTGGTCCAGGGTGTATAAGGGAAGACCAGATACAGTTAATATTGACTTCTCCATAGTAAGGTCATATAGTTAATATTGACTTCTCTATAGTAAGGTCCTATAGTTAATATTGACTTCTCTATAGTAAGGTCCTATAGTTAATATTGACTTCTCTATAGTAAGGTCCTATAGTTAATATTGAATAATATAATAATAATATGCCATTTAGCAGACGCTTTTATCCAAAGCGACTTACAGTCATGCGTGCATACATTTATTTTATTATTATTTTTGATTTTTTTTGTATAAAGACCCCCAATGGCAGGGGTCTTTATGCTTCTGTCATCCAGCCAACCTCAGGGGTCTAGCACCAGGCACCAGTCAACTGAAACTACAAGTAAACCCAGGGCCTGCTACTGCCAACCTGTCTGATCTATTTGTATGACAGAGGTCAACCTGTCTGATCTATCTCTATGACAGAGGTCAACCTGTCTGATCTATCTGTATGACAGAGGTCAACCTGTCTGATCTATCTCTATGACAGAGGTCAACCTGTCTGATCTATCTGTATGACAGAGGTCAACCTGTCTGATCTATCTCTATGACAGAGGTCAACCTGTCTGATCTATCTGTATGACAGAGGTCAACCTGTCTGATCTATCTCTATGACAGAGGTCAACCTGTCTGATCTATCTCTATGACAGAGGTCAACCTGTCTGATCTATCTCTATGACAGAGGTCAACCTGTCTGATCTATCTGTATGACAGAGGTCAACCTGTCTGATCTATCTCTATGACAGAGGTCAACCTGTCTGATCTATCTGTATGACAGAGGTCAACCTGTCTGATCTATCTCTATGACAGAGGTCAACCTGTCTGATCTATCTCTATGACAGAGGTCAACCTGTCTGATCTATCTGTATGACAGAGGTCAAACTGTCTGATCTATCTCTATGACAGAGGTCAACCTGTCTGATCTATCTGTATGACAGAGGTCAAGGTATGGGGTGTATGACAGAAGTCAACCTCTCTGATTGGTCCAGGGTGTATGACAGAGGTCAACCTGATTGGTCCAGGGTGTATAAGGGAAGACCAGATACAGTTAATATTGACTTCTCCATAGTAAGGTCATATAGTTAATATTGACTTCTCTATAGTAAGGTCCTATAGTTAATATTGACTTCTCTATAGTAAGGTCCTATAGTTAATATTGACTTCTCTATAGTAAGGTCCTATAGTTAATATTGACTTCTCTATAGTAAGGTCCTATAGTTAATATTGACTTCTCTATAGTAAGGTCCTATAGTTAATATTGACTTCTCTATAGTAAGGTCCTATAGTTAATATTGACTTCTCTATAGTAAGGTCCTATAGTTAATATTGACTTCTCTATAGTAAGGTCCTATAGTTAATATTGACTTCTCTATAGTAAGGTCCTATAGTTAATATTGACTTCTCTATAGTAAGGTCCTATAGTTAATATTGACTTCTCTATAGTAAGGTCCTATAGTTAATAGTGACTTCTCTATAGTAAGGTCCTATAGTTAATATTGACTTCTCTATAGTAAGGTCCTATAGTTAATATTGACTTCTCTATAGTAAGGTCCTATAGTTAATATTGACTTCTCTATAGTAAGGTCCTATAGTTAATATTGACTTCTCTATAGTAAGGTCCTATAGTTAATATTGACTTCTCTATAGTAAGGTCCTATAGTTAATATTGACTTCTCTATAGTAAGGTCCTATAGTTAATATTGACTTCTCTATAGTAAGGTCCTATAGTTAATAGTGACTTCTCTATAGTAAGGTCCTATAGTTAATATTGACTTCTCTATAGTAAGGTCCTATAGTTAATATTGACTTCTCTATAGTAAGGTCCTATAGTTAATATTGACTTCTCTATAGTAAGGTCCTATAGTTAATATTGACTTCTCTATAGTAAGGTCCTATAGTTAATATTGACTTCTCTATAGTAAGGTCCTATAGTTAATATTGACTTCTCTATAGTAAGGTCCTATAGTTAATATTGACTTCTCTATAGTAAGGTCCTATAGTTAATATTGACTTCTCTATAGTAAGGTCCTATAGTTAATAGTGACTTCTCTATAGTAAGGTCCTATAGTTAATATTGACTTCTCTATAGTAAGGTCCTATAGTTAATATTGACTTCTCTATAGTAAGGTCCTATAGTTAATATTGACTTCTCTATAGTAAGGTCCTATAGTTAATATTGACTTCTCTATAGTAAGGTCCTATAGTTAATATTGACTTCTCTATAGTAAGGTCCTATAGTTAATATTGACTTCTCTATAGTAAGGTCCTATAGTTAATATTGACTTCTCTATAGTAAGGTCCTATAGTTAATAGTGACTTCTCTATAGTAAGGTCCTATAGTTAATATTGACTTCTCTATAGTAAGGTCCTATAGTTAATATTGACTTCTCTATAGTAAGGTCCTATAGTTAATATTGACTTCTCTATAGTAAGGTCCTATAGTTAATAGTGACTTCTCTATAGTAAGGTCCTATAGTTAATATTGACTTCTCTATAGTAAGGTCCTATAGTTAATATTGACTTCTCTATAGTAAGGTCCTATAGTTAATATTGACTTCTCTATAGTAAGGTCATATAGTTAATATTGACTTCTCTATAGTAAGGTCCTATAGTTAATATTGACTTCTCTATAGTAAGGTACTGGCCTACTACCAACCACTCTGATTTAGTCCTGACTGTGAAAGAAGGAGACAGGCTCAGACTAGGCTAAGAGTTGACAGGACAAGGCTAACACAAGGAGTAAACTGCTCTATAGAATAACACAGGTTCAGGATAGGGGTAAACTGCTCTATAGAATAACACAGGTTCAGGATAGGAGTAAACTGCTCTATAGAATAACACAGGTTCAGGATAGGAGTAAACTGCTCCCTAGAATAACACAGGTTCAGGATAGGAGTAAACTGCTCTATAGAATAACACAGGTTCAGGATAGGAGTAAACTGCTCTATAGAATAACACAGGTTCAGGATAGGAGTAAACTGCTCTATAGAATAACACAGGTTCAGGATAGGAGTAAACTGCTCTATAGAATAACACAGGTTCAGGATAGGAGTAAATTGCTCTATAGAATAACACAGGTTCAGGATAGGAGTAAACTGCTCCCTAGAATAACACAGGTTCAGGATAGGAGTAAACTGCTCCCTAGAATAACACAGGTTCAGGATAGGAGAACACTGCTCTATAGAATAACACAGGTTCAGGATAGGAGTAAACTGCTCTATAGAATAACACAGGTTCAGGATAGGAGTAAACTGCTCTATAGAATAACACAGGTTCAGGATAGGAGAACACTGCTCTATAGAATAACACAGGTTCAGGATAGGAGTAAACTGCTCTATAGAATAACACAGGTTCAGCATAGGAGTGAACTGCTCTATAGAATAACACAGGTTCAGGATAGGAGTAAACTGCTCTATAGAATAACACAGGTTCAGGATAGGAGTAAACTGCTCTATAGAATAACACAGGTTCAAGATAGGAGTAAACTGCTCTATAGAATAACACAGGTTCAGGATAGGGGTAAACTGCTCTATAGAATAACACAGGTTCAGGATAGGGGTAAACTGCTCTATAGAATAACACAGGTTCAGGATAGGAGTAAACTGCTCTATAGAATAACACAGGTTCAGGATAGGAGTAAACTGCTCTATAGAATAACACAGGTTCAGGATAGGAGTAAACTGCTCTATAGAATAACACAGGTTCAGGATAGGAGTAAACTGCTCTATAGAATAACACAGGTTCAGGATAGGAGTAAACTGCTCTATAGAATAACACAGGTTCAGGATAGGAGTAAACTGCTCTATAGAATAACACAGGTTCGGGATAGGAATAAACTGCTCTATAGAATAACACAGGTTCAGGATAGGAGTAAACTGCTCTATAGAATAACACAGGTTCAGGATAGGAGTAAACTGCTCTATAGAATAACACAGGTTCAGGATAGGAGTAAACTGCTCTATAGAATAACACAGGTTCAGGATAGGAGTAAACTGCTCTATAGAATAACACAGGTTCAGGATAGGAGTAAACTGCTCTATAGAATAACACAGGTTCAGGATAGGAGTAAACTGCTCCCTAGAATAACACAGGTTCAGGATAGGAGAACACTGCTCTATAGAATAACACAGGTTCAGGATAGGAGTAAACTGCTCTATAGAATAACACAGGTTCAGGATAGGAGTAAACTGCTCTATAGAATAACACAGGTTCAGGATAGGGGTAAACTGCTCTATAGAATAACACAGGTTCAGGATTGGAGTAAACTGCTCTATAGAATAACACAGGTTCAGGATAGGAGTAAACTGCTCCCTAGAATAACACAGGTTCAGGATAGGAGTAAACTGCTCCCTAGAATAACACAGGTTCAGGATAGGGGTAAACTGCTCTATAGAATAACACAGGTTCAGGATAGGAGTAAACTGCTCCCTAGAATAACACAGGTTCAGGATAGGAGTAAACTGCTCTATAGAATAACACAGGTTCAGGATAGGAGTAAACTGCTCTATAGAATGACACAGGTTCAGGATAGGAGTAAACTGCTCTATAGAATAACACAGGTTCAGGATAGGAGTAAACTGCTCTATATAATAACACAGGTTCAGGATAGGGGTAAACTGCTCTATAGAATAACACAGGTTCAGGATAGGAGTAAACTGCTCTATAGAATAACACAGGTTCAGGATAGGAGTAAACTGCTCTATAGAATAACACAGGTTCAGGATAGGAGTAAACTGCTCCCTAGAATAACACAGGTTAAGGATAGGAGTAAACTGCTCTATAGAATAACACAGGTTCAGGATAGGAGTAAACTGCTCTATAGAATAACACAGGTTCAGGATAGGAGTAAACTGCTCTATAGAATAACACAGGTTCAGGATAGGAGTAAACTGCTCCCTAGAATAACACAGGTTCAGGATAGGAGTAAACTGCTCTATAGAATAACACTGGTTCAGGATAGGAGAACACTGCTCTATAGAATAACACAGGTTCAGGATAGGAGTAAACTGCTCTATAGAATAACACAGGTTCAGGATAGGAGTAAACTGCTCTATAGAATAACACAGGTTCAGGATAGGAGTAAACTGCTCTATAGAATAACACAGGTTCAGGATAGGGGTAAACTGCTCTATAGAATAACACAGGTTCAGGATTGGAGTAAACTGCTCTATAGAATAACACAGGTTCAGGATAGGAGTAAACTGCTCCCTAGAATAACACAGGTTCAGGATAGGAGTAAACTGCTCCCTAGAATAACACAGGTTCAGGATAGGGGTAAACTGCTCTATAGAATAACACAGGTTCAGGATAGGAGTAAACTGCTCCCTAGAATAACAAAGGTTCAGGATAGGAGTAAACTGCTCTATAGAATAACACAGGTTCACGATAGGAGTAAACTGCTCTATAGAATAACACTGGTTCAGGATAGGAGTAAACTGCTCTATAGAATAACACAGGTTCAGGATAGGAGTAAACTGCTCTATAGAATAACACAGGTTCAGGATAGGGGTAAACTGCTCTATAGAATAACACAGGTTCAGGATAGGAGTAAACTGCTCTATAGAATAACACAGGTTCAGGATAGGAGTAAACTGCTCTATAGAATAACACAGGTTCAGGATAGGAGTAAACTGCTCCCTAGAATAACACAGGTTCAGGATAGGAGTAAACTGCTCTATAGAATAACACAGGTTCAGGATAGGGCTAAACTGCTCTATAGAATAACACAGGTTCAGGATAGGGCTAAACTGCTCTATAGAATAACACAGGTTCAGGATAGGAGTAAACTGCTCTATAGAATAACACAGGTTCAGGATAGGAGTAAACTGCTCTATAGAATAACACAGGTTCAGGATAGGAGTAAACTGCTCTATAGAATAACACAGGTTCAGGATAGGAGTATACTGCTCTATAGAATAACACAGGTTCAGGATAGGAGTAAACTGCTCTATATAATAACACAGGTTCAGGATAGGGGTAAACTGCTCTATAGAATAACACAGGTTCAGGATAGGAGTAAACTGCTCCCTAGAATAACACAGGTTCAGGATAGGAGTAAACTGCTCTATAGAATAACACAGGTTCAGGATAGGAGTAAACTGCTCTATAGAATAACACAGGTTCAGGACAGGAGTAAACTGCTCTATAGAATAACACAGGTTCAGGATAGGGGTAAACTGCTCTATAGAATAACACAGGTTCAGGATAGGAGTAAACTGCTCTATAGAATAACACAGGTTCAGGATAGGAGTAAACTGCTCTATAGAATAACACAGGTTCAGGATAGGAGTAAACTGCTCCCTAGAATAACACAGGTTCAGGATAGGAGTAAACTGCTCTATAGAATAACACAGGTTCAGGATAGGGGTAAACTGCTCTATAGAATAACACAGGTTCAGGATAGGGGTAAACTGCTCTATAGAATAACACAGGTTCAGGATAGGAGTAAACTGCTCTATAGAATAACACAGGTTCAGGATAGGAGTAAACTGCTCTATAGAATAACACAGGTTCAGGATAGGAGTAAACTGCTCTATAGAATAACACAGGTTCAGGATAGGAGTAAACTGCTCTATAGAATAACACAGGTTCAGGATAGGAGTAAACTGCTCTATAGAATAACACAGGTTCAGGATAGGAGTAAACTGCTCTATAGAATAACACAGGTTCAGCATAGGAGTAAACTGCTCTATAGAATAACACAGGTTCAGGATAGGAGTAAACTGCTCTATAGAATAACACAGGTTCAGGATAGGAGTAAACTGCTCTATAGAATAACACAGGTTCAGGATAGGAGTAAACTGCTCTATATAATAACACAGGTTCAGGATAGGAGTAAACTGCTCTATAGAATAACACAGGTTCAGGATAGGAGTAAACTGCTCTATAGAATAACACAGGTTCAGGATAGGAGTAAACTGCTCTATAGAATAACACAGGTTCAGGATAGGAGTAAACTGCTCTATAGAATAACACAGGTTCAGGATAGGAGTAAACTGCTCTATAGAATAACACAGGTTCAGGATAGGAGTAAACTGCTCCCTAGAATAACACAGGTTCAGGATAGGAGTAAACTGCTCTATAGAATAACACAGGTTCAGGATAGGAGTAAACTGCTCTATAGAATAACACAGGTTCAGGATAGGAGTAAACTGCTCCATAGAATAACACAGGTTCAGGATAGGAGTAAACTGCTCCCTAGAATAACACAGGTTCAGGATAGGAGAACACTGCTCTATAGAATAACACAGGTTCAGGATAGGAGTAAACTGCTCTATAGAATAACACAGGTTCAGGATAGGAGTAAACTGCTCTATAGAATAACACAGGTTCAGGATAGGGGTAAACTGCTCTATAGAATAACACAGGTTCAGGATTGGAGTAAACTGCTCTATAGAATAACACAGGTTCAGGATAGGAGTAAACTGCTCCCTAGAATAACACAGGTTCAGGATAGGAGTAAACTGCTCCCTAGAATAACACAGGTTCAGGATAGGGGTAAACTGCTCTATAGAATAACACAGGTTCAGGATAGGAGTAAACTGCTCTATAGAATAACACAGGTTCAGGATAGGGGTAAACTGCTCTATAGAATAACACAGGTTCAGGATTGGAGTAAACTGCTCTATAGAATAACACAGGTTCAGGATAGGAGTAAACTGCTCCCTAGAATAACACAGGTTCAGGATAGGAGTAAACTGCTCCCTATAATAACACAGGTTCAGGATAGGGGTAAACTGCTCTATAGAATAACAAAGGTTCAGGATAGGAGTAAACTGCTCCCTAGAATAACACAGGTTCAGGATAGGAGTAAACTGCTCTATAGAATAACACAGGTTCAGGATAGGAGTAAACTGCTCTATAGAATAACACAGGTTCAGGATAGGAGTAAACTGCTCTATAGAATAACACAGGTTCAGGATAGGAGTAAACTGCTCTATAGAATAACACAGGTTCAGGATAGGAGTAAACTGCTCTATAGAATAACACAGGTTCAGGATAGGAGTAAACTGCTCCCTAGAATAACACAGGTTCAGGATAGGAGTAAACTGCTCTATAGAATAACACAGGTTCAGGATAGGAGTAAACTGCTCTATAGAATAACACAGGTTCAGGATAGGAGTAAACTGCTCTATAGAATAACACAGGTTCAGGATAGGAGTAAACTGCTCCCTAGAATAACACAGGTTCAGGATAGGAGTAAACTGCTCCCTAGAATAACACAGGTTCAGGATAGGAGTAAACTGCTCCCTAGAATAACACAGGTTCAGGATAGGAGAACACTGCTCTATAGAATAACACAGGTTCAGGATAGGAGTAAACTGCTCTATAGAATAACACAGGTTCAGGATAGGAGTAAACTGCTCTATAGAATAACACAGGTTCAGGATAGGGGTAAACTGCTCTATAGAATAACACAGGTTCAGGATTGGAGTAAACTGCTCTATAGAATAACACAGGTTCAGGATAGGAGTAAACTGCTTCCTAGAATAACACAGGTTCAGGATAGGAGTAAACTGCTCCCTAGAATAACACAGGTTCAGGATAGGGGTAAACTGCTCTATAGAATAACACAGGTTCAGGATAGGAGTAAACTGCTCCCTAGAATAACACAGGTTCAGGATAGGAGTAAACTGCTCTATAGAATAACACAGGTTCAGGATAGGAGTAAACTGCTCTATAGAATAACACAGGTTCAGGATAGGAGTAAACTGCTCTATAGAATAACACAGGTTCAGGATAGGGCTAAACTGCTCTATAGAATAACACACGTTCAGGATAGGGCTAAACTGCTCTATAGAATAACACAGGTTCAGGATAGGAGTAAACTGCTCTATAGAATAACACAGGTTCAGGATAGGAGTAAACTGCTCTATAGAATAACACAGGTTCAGGATAGGAGTATACTGCTCTATAGAATAACACAGGTTCAGGATAGGAGTAAACTGCTCTATAGAATAACACAGGTTCAGGATAGGAGTAAACTGCTCTATAGAATAACACAGGTTCAGGATAGGAGTAAACTGCTCTATAGAATAACACAGGTTCAGGATAGGAGTAAACTGCTCTATAGAATAACACAGGTTCAGGATAGGAGTAAACTGCTCTATAGAAAACACAGGTTCAGGATAGGAGTAAACTGCTCCCTAGAATAACACAGGTTCAGGATAGGAGTAAACTGCTCTATAGAATAACACAGGTTCAGGATAGGAGTAAACTGCTCTATAGAATAACACAGGTTCAGGATAGGGGTAAACTGCTCCCTAGAATAACACAGGTTCAGGATAGGAGTAAACTGCTCCCTAGAATAACACAGGTTCAGGATAGGGGTAAACTGCTCTATAGAATAACACACGTTCAGGATAGGGCTAAACTGCTCCCTAGAATAACACAGGTTCAGGATAGGAGTAAACTGCTCTATAGAATAACACAGGTTCAGGATAGGAGTAAACTGCTCTATAGAATAACACTGGTTCAGGATAGGAGTAAACTGCTCTATAGAATAACACAGGTTCAGGATAGGAGTAAACTGCTCTATAGAATAACACAGGTTCAGGATAGGGGTAAACTGCTCTATAGAATAACACAGGTTCAGGATAGGAGTAAACTGCTCTATAGAATAACACAGGTTCAGGATAGGAGTAAACTGCTCTATAGAATAACACAGGTTCAGGATAGGAGTAAACTGCTCCCTAGAATAACACAGGTTCAGGATAGGAGTAAACTGCTCTATAGAATAACACAGGTTCAGGATAGGGCTAAACTGCTCTATAGAATAACACACGTTCAGGATAGGGCTAAACTGCTCTATAGAATAACACAGGTTCAGGATAGGAGTAAACTGCTCTATAGAATAACACAGGTTCAGGATAGGAGTAAACTGCTCTATAGAATAACACAGGTTCAGGATAGGAGTAAACTGCTCTATAGAATAACACAGGTTCAGGATAGGAGTATACTGCTCTATAGAATAACACAGGTTCAGGATAGGAGTAAACTGCTCTATAGAATAACACAGGTTCAGGATAGGAGTAAACTGCTCTATAGAATAACACAGGTTCAGGATAGGGGTAAACTGCTCTATAGAATAACACAGGTTCAGGATAGGAGTAAACTGCTCTATAGAATAACACAGGTTCAGGATAGGAGTAAACTGCTCTATAGAATAACACAGGTTCAGGATAGGAGAACACTGCTCTATAGAATAACACAGGTTCAGGATAGGAGTAAACTGCTCTATAGAATAACACAGGTTCAGGATAGGGGTAAACTGCTCTATAGAATAACACAGGTTCAGGATAGGAGTAAACTGCTCTATAGAATAACACAGGTTCAGGATAGGAGTAAACTGCTCTATAGAATAACACAGGTTCAGGATAGGGGTAAACTGCTCTATAGAATAACACAGGTTCAGGATAGGGGTAAACTGCTCTATAGAATAACACAGGTTCAGGATAGGGGTAAACTGCTCTATAGAATAACACAGGTTCAGGATAGGAGTAAACTGCTCTATAGAATAACACAGGTTCAGGATAGGGGTAAACTGCTCTACAGAATAACACAGGTTCAGGATAGGAGTTAACTGCTCTATAGAATAACACAGGTTCAGGATAGGAGTAAACTGCTCCCTAGAATAACACAGGTTCAGGATAGGGGTAAACTGCTCTATAGAATAACACAGGTTCAGGATAGGGGTAAACTGCTCTATAGAATAACACAGGTTCAGGATAGGAGTAAACTGCTCTATAGAATAACACAGGTTCAGGATAGAGGTAGCTCAGACTAGTTGACTCCTCCATAGCAGGATGCCAGGATTGTCCATTTGGATTCATTACGTGTCTGAAAAGTGGAATCCAGTCAGAGTAGAGAGCTCAGTTAGGGTTGAATAGCTAACACAGAGCCACAGGCCCCCTTCCTGTCCTATCACCCCCTCTGGAGTGCCGTGATAAGCGCTCCTCTCTCACTGAGGAGGATTTGGTTATTTTAGGTTGCTGCGTTGCGTTCCAGCGCCTCCTCCACTTTCCTCTTCCTCTCTCCTCTGTGATCTTATTCATTCTAATCCACCTCCTTTCACTCACTCGTCTCCTCCGGCTCAAATCATTTCAAACTTCGCAGCCCAGCGAGCTGCTGACTTAATAGGCTTCTCTCACTCACCACACAGCACAGGATACAGCTTATCTGATGGCTCCAATATCACCCCATTTGGAGGTTATATTCAATATGTTCTTCAATACAGGGTGGGTGTGTCATGTTTTAGCTGATAAATGTACTAAAATGGGAATACCTTTTAAATGTAAACTTTCAAATGATGATTGGAGGTCCACACATCAGAGAATGTTGACTTCAATGGGAAATATATGTCGTTTTAAATGATACTGTCTACCCTCCATAGGAAACCTGTTGAAATCATAGAAATATAGATAATAGAATAGACATTTAAGTTGACATTCGACGGTGGGTGGACCGGCGGCCATCTTTGTGGTAGTAATTAGAAGCTAAAATGTCAATTAAATGTCAATGGTGTATTCTATGAATTATATTTCTATGATTGAAATGACACCCACCCTGTATTCAAGAGCATGTTGTGTCTCAACGGATGGCAGGCACAACACAAAAAACCTCTGATGATGTAAAATAGGGTCCTAGCTACAACATATGCGAATATGACAAAAATCATAATTTGTTAGATAATTGACATTTTTAGATAATTGAGGTTAAAGGTTTAAAAAAGAAAATGTATATTTTATTTTTAATTTTTTTAAAGAAATGATAAAATAGTTTGACAACACTTTTTATTAGCTTTTAAATTATATCAAACTCCAGTGATGAAGACATGGATGTCTCAAGGTATGGTGGGGTATGTAAAATGGTAAACTTTGAACACCTTTATCTCCTAAATGTTTTGGCATTCAGGTGGGAAAAGGCACTTTCTGACCACTTCTTCCATAGGAAAACATGCATGGAAGGTTTTGTTTAAATCAAAAGGGATGATGTCAAAAAGTGATTGAATTGAAATGGATTTTCCCGACAGCTACAGGATGGCTATAGGCTACAGAATAGCTAGACAAGCCACCCATATCTAATATACATCTATATTGACAAGAAAGCCACCCATATCTAATATACATCTATATTGACAAGAAAGCCACCCATATCTAATATACATCTATATTGACAAGAAAGCCACCCAGATCTAATACATCTACAGTGCATTGGGAAAGTATTCAAACCCCATGACTTTTTCCACATTTTGTCTTTTTTGTGGAAAAAGTCAAGGGGTCTGAATACTTTCCGAATGCACTGTTGACATTGACAAGAAAGCCACCTAGATCTAATACATCTAAATTGACAAGAAAGCCAGACAGATCTAATACATCTATATTGACAAGAAAGCCAGTCAGATCCACACAGTACAGACAACTAAACAGCTATAGTGACCTATACAGGTTAAGCTATTCATGGATTGCATGTTTCGTCACAATATTGTTTGAACGTTCGTTTTGGACTGATGCCCGACTGAGCATTCTACTTAATGCATCGTCAATGAGCGCTGATGAAGATTTAATCAGAAGTGCATTACAGTGGCTTGGAAATAATTAGTGGCTAGGCAAATAATTAGTAGGAAAACCTTTTGTCATCATTTTGATGTTGCCAGATTGACTTTAGATGCAGTATAACGTTCGCTAATTAGCTAAAATTGAGGGGAGGACACCAGATTGACTTTAGAAGCAGTATAACCTTAGCTAGCTAGGCCACCGGATTTTAGCTAGCTAACGTTAGCATCGCTAGCTATTTTTGATGAACTTTGCTAGCTAATGACAACATTGCCATGTCTAAAGTAAACTTTGACGACATGATAACGCTGGCAAAAGTCGTTTCTTACTAAATATTTGACTCCTTTAGCAATGTAATCGTATTTCCAGGCACTATAGAGTAATTTAGACGAAACAGCAGTTAGCCTCTTGTCCAGAATGACTGTGTTGATCACCATTTTAGCGCACCACCGGTAGAGGGAAGGCTTGAGAACGTTCATAACAATGGCATGACGCAACCGCGTGACGGAGGTACAGCCTATGAATAAGAACAAGCAACCAGGCAGATATACATTTACAACAGCTAAACTGACAGCTACTGTATAATAACATGAGACAATCAGCTCTATACAGTTCAGTTAGTGACTCAAGCCAGGTAGCTCTATAGACACAGAACAGCAACAGTGAAAAAGCCAGACAGATCTATACATCTATGTCTATGCAAACCATTCTCCACCTCAATCCGTTATCTGGTTACCTTCTTCGTCACTTTTGTAGCAGGAATCTGCAATATGAGAATTGTTCATTTGCAATATTTCTATGGGATTTTAACATTCGTATCTATCTTCATCCTAATGTTGGTATTGATTTTTTAATTGTACAATGATTATCCCTGATATCTCTACTGTTTGAATCATAAGTCATACACTGCTCAAAAAAAATTAAGGGAACACTTAAACAACACAATGTAACTCCAAGTCAATCACACTTCTGTGAAATCAAACTGTCCACTCAGGAAGCAACACTGATTGACAATAAATTTCACATGCTGTTGTGCAAATGGAATAGACAACAGGTGGAAATTATAGGCAATTAGCAAGACACCCCCAATAAAGGACTGGTTTTGCAGGTGGTGACCACAGACCACTTCTCAGTTCCTATGCTTCCTGGCTGATGTTTTGGTCACTTTTGAATGCTGGCGGTGCTTTCACTCTAGTGGTAGCATGAGACGGAGTCTACAACCCACACAAGTGGCTCAGGTAGTGCAGCTCATCCAGGATGGCACATCAATGCGAGCTGTGGGAAGAAGGTTTGCTGTGTCTGTTAGCGTAGTGTCCAGAGCATGGAGGCGCTACCAGGAGACAGGCCAGTACATCAGGAGACGTGGAGGAGGCCGTAGGAGGGTAACAACCCAGCAGCAGGACTGCTACCTCCGCCTTTGTGCAAGGAGGAGCAGGAGGAGCACTGCCAGAGCCCTTCAAAATGACCTCCAGCAGGCCACAAATGTGCATGTGTCTGCTCAAACGGTCAGAAACCGACTCCATGAGGGTGGTATGAGGGCCCGACGTCCACAGGTGGGGGTTGTGCTTACAGCCCAACACCGTGCAGGACGTTTGGCATTTGCCAGAGAACACCAAGATTGGCAAATTCGCCACTGGCGCCCTGTGCTCTTCACAGATGAAAGCAGGTTCACACTGAGCACATGTGACAGACGTGACAGAGTCTGGAGATGCCGTGGAGAACGTTCTGCTGCCTGCAACATCCTCCAGCATGACCGGTTTGGCGGTGGGTCAGTCATGGTGTGGGGTGGCATTTCTTTGGGGGGGCTGCACAGCCCTCCATGTGCTCGCCAGAGGTAGCCTGACTGCCATTAGGTACCGAGATGAGATCCTCAGACCCCTTGTGAGACCATATGCTGGTGCGGTTGGCCCTGGGTTCCTCCTAATGCAAGACAATGCTAGACCTCATGCAGACCTGAATCCAATTGAGCACATCTGGGACATCATGTCTCGCTCCATCCACCAACGCCACGTTGCACCACAGACTGTCCAGGAGTTGGCGGATGCTTTAGTCCAGGTCTGGGAGGAGATCCCTCAGGAGACCATCCGTCACCTCATCAGGAGCATGCCCAGGCGTTGTAGGGAGGTCATACAGGCACGTGGAGGCCACACACACTACTGAGCCTCATTTTGACTTGTTTTAAGGACATTACATCAAAGTTGGATCAGCCTGTAGTGTGGTTTTCCACTTTAATTTTGAGGGTGACTCCAAATCCAGACCTCCATGGGTTGATAAATTTGATTTCCATTTATAATTTTTGTGTGATTTTGTTGTCAGCACATTCAACTATGTAAAGAAAAAAGTATTTAATAAGATTATTTTATTCATTCAGATCTAGGATGAGCTATTTTAGTGTTCCCTTTATTTTTTTGAGCAGTGTATATGATGTGGTGGCCTGGTGGACAGAGAATATTAAGTCATTGACGTGAATAAAGAGGCTACTGTTTTCCATTGCCATCTCCACACAATTTATTGTAGCATAAACAGTACCAGTCAAAAGCTTGGACACACCTACTTATTCAAGGGTTTTTCTTTATTTTTTGCTATTTTCTACATTGTAGAATAATAGTGAAGACATCAAAACTATGAAATAACACATATGGAATCATGTAGTAACCCAAAAAGTGTTAAACAAATCAAAATATATTTTATATTTGAGATTCTTCAAAGTAGCCACCCTTTGCCTTGATGGCAGCTTTGCACACACTTGGTATTCTCTCAACCAGCTTCATGAGGAATGCTTTTCCAACAGTCTTGAAGGAGTTCCCACATATGCCGAGCATTTGTTGGCTGATTTTCCTTCACTCTGCGGTTCAACTCATCCCAAACCATCTCAATTGGGTTGAGGTCGGGTGATTGTGGAGGCCAGGTCATCTGATGCAGCACTCCATCCTTCTCCTTCTCAAATAGCCCTTACACAGCCTGGAGGTGTATTTTGGGTCACTGTCCTGTTGAAAAGCAAATGATAGCATATAGCTGCAGAATGCTGTGGTAGCCATGCTGGTTAAGTGTGTCATGAATTCTAAATAAATAATTGACAGTGTCACCAGCAAAGCACCCCCACACCATCACACCTCCTCCTCCATGTGTCACGGTGGGAACCACACATGCGGAGATCATCCATTCACCTACTATGTGTCTCACAAACGGCGGTTGGAACCAAAAATCTCAAATTTAGACTCATCAGACCAAAGGACAGATTTCCACCAGTTGAATGTCCATTGCTCGTGTTTCTTGGCCCAAGCAAGTCTCTTCTTCTTATTGGTGTCCTTTAGTAGTGGTTTCTTTGCAGCAATTCAACAATGAAGGCCTGATTCAAGCAGTCTCCTCTGAACAGTTGATGTTGAGATGTTTCTGTTACTTGAACTCTGTGAAGCATTTATTTGGGCTGCAATTTCTGAGGCTCGTAACTCTAATGAACGTATCCTCTGCAGCAGAGGTAACTCTGGCTCTTCCTTTCCTGTGCCGGTCCTCATGAGAGCCAGTTTCATCATTGCGCTTGATGGTTTTTGCGACTGCACTTGAAGGAACTGTGAAAGTTCTTGAAATTTTCCGTATTGACTGACCTTCATGTCTTAAAGTAATGATGGACTGTCATTTCTCTTTGCTTATTTGAGCTGTTCTTGCCATAATCTTTTACCAAATAGGGCTATCTTCTTTATACCCCCCTACCTTGTCACAACACAACTGATTGGCTCAAACTCAGTACGAAGGAAAGATATTCCACAAATTAACTTTTAACAAGGCACACCTGTTAATTGAAATGTATTCCAGGTGACTACCTCATGAAGCTGGTTGAGAGAATGCCGAGAGTGTGCAAAGCTGTCATCAAGGCATAGTTTTGATGTCTTCACTATTGTTCTACAATGTAGAAAATAGTAAAAACTAAGAAAAACCCTTGAATGAGTAGGTGTGTCCAAACTTTTGACTGGTACTGTATATCCTTTGTATATCACTGCTAAAGTTTCTCTGTCCTCAGCAGTCATCAAGACAGCATGTACATGTTAAACAGTAGGCTATATGCTTCACAGTGTAACAGTGTAGGCTAGCTAGGCTATATGCTTCACAGTGTAACAGTGTAGGCTAGCTAGGCTATATGCTACACAGGTGCTCTTGTCAATAATACCACTGCTGACACCAGTGTAACTATTTGACTGACACACACACACACACACACACACACACACACACACACACACTGATAATAATAGACATGTTCTTACCTGGTGTGAGAGACAGAAGCATCAAAGACATCAACAGGAGAAACATGGAACAGAGAGAGACGGGAAAACACCTCGTTAGCAACAGTGACTGACAGGTTAGGATCTTTCTGATCTGTCAGTGATAGGCTGTATACAACACAAGGGAATATGGAACCTTAAAAAGAAGGGCATCTTAAAATAAAAAGTAATGTAGGACAATGTAATATATTGTAGTGCCCCTGGCAATAGGTAATGCTATGTACTTGTATGTTATGCTGGTATTGCATGTGCAAGCTTGAACGAGAGGGATTTGACAACGCAAAACACACAGTACGTGTGAGAGACAGGGAATGTAAAAAAAGTGTGTGTGCGTTCGTGTTCTTATTTGTGTGTGCGTACGCGTTACTCTCAATGGAGACCTTTCAGTCAGAGCGATTTGATTTGTCAAGGCTAATAGTTTTCCATCACTTCAGTTCAACACACAGGAAATCAAGCCCTTAAATGATGCTAGAAAAATGTCTGCAGAACTTCAATCTTTTAAAAAGTCTTTCCACACCAGTGGCTCTGATGCCTCAGGCAAAGACAGGGAGGGAGGGAGGGAGGGAGGGAGGGAGAGAGAGAGAGAGAGAGAGAGAGAGAGAGAGAGAGAGACAAGCAGATCATTTATCTGTATAATGTTGCATCTTCAGTAGCGTCAACAGCGCCAACAAATCAACAGTGGCATGCGTGCAGAGAAAATCAATTATCTGCCGTTCACAGGAAGCGTCGCTTCTAAAAGCTCTTAACTTTGTGACACCGTAGACTCTCATGACAGCTTGCCACAACAACAAGAGCTCGTCTGATATGTTGGGGAAATGATGATGATCGTGTGGAGAAGACCTGGGTTCAAAACATATTTTTCTTACAAGTACTATAATGGAGTCTGGCTTGAGTGTCAAATGGCTAAGC
>NW_028165095.1:37500-39134 GCF_964263955.1 Coregonus lavaretus
TGTTGTTAGTTCTAGGTCAGTAGTAGGGTGTTGTTAGTTCTAGGACAGTAGTAGGGTGTTGTTAGTTCTAGGACAGTAGTAGGGTGTTGTTAGTTCTAGGACAGTAGTAGGGTGTTGTTAGTTCTAGGACAGTAGTAGGGTGTTGTTAGTTCTAGGACAGTAGTAGGGTGTTGTTAGTTCTAGGACAGTAGTAGGGTGTTGTTAGTTCTAGGACAGTAGTAGGGTGTTGTTAGTTCTAGTACAGTAGTAGGGTGTTGTTAGTTCTAGGTCAGTAGTAGGGTGTTGTTAGTTCTAGGACAGTAGTAGGGTGTTGTTAGTTCTAGGACAGTAGTAGGGTGTTGTTAGTTCTAGGACAGTAGTAGGGTGTTGTTAGTTCTAGGACAGTAGTAGGGTGTTGTTAGTTCTAGGACAGTAGTAGGGTGTTGTTAGTTCTAGGACAGTAGTAGGGTGTTGTTAGTTCTAGGACAGTAGTAGGGGTGTTGTTAGTTCTAATACAGTAGTAGGGTGTTGTTAGTTCTAGGACAGTAGTAGGGTGTTGTTAGTTCTAGGACAGTAGTAGGGTGTTGTTAGTTCTAGGGACAGTAGTAGGGTGTTGTTAGTTCTAGGACAGTAGTAGGGTGTTGTTAGTTCTAGGACAGTAGTAGGGTGTTGTTAGTTTCTAGTACAGTAGTAGGGTGTTGTTAGTTCTAGGTCAGTAGTAGGGTGTTGTTAGTTCTAGGACAGTAGTAGGGTGTTGTTAGTTCTAGGACAGTAGTAGGGTGTTGTTAGTTCTAGGACAGTAGTAGGGTGTTGTTAGTTCTAGGACAGTAGTAGGGTGTTGTTAGTTCTAGGACAGTAGTAGGGTGTTGTTAGTTCTAGGACAGTAGTAGGGTGTTGTTAGTTCTAGGACAGTAGTAGGGTGTTGTTAGTTCTAATACAGTAGTAGGGTGTTGTTAGTTCTAGGACAGTAGTAGGGTGTTGTTAGTTCTAGGACAGTAGTAGGGTGTTGTTAGTTCTAGGAGAGAGTAGTAGGTGTTGTTAGTTCTAGGTCAGTTAGTAGGGTGTTGTTAGTTCTAGGACAGTAGTAGGGGTGTTGTTAGTTCTAGGACAGTAGTAGGGTGTTGTTAGTTCTAGTACAGTAGTAGGGTGTTGTTAGTTCTAGGACAGTAGTAGGGTGTTGTTAGTTCTAGGACAGTAGTAGGGTGTTGTTAGTTCTAGGACAGTAGTAGGGTGTTGTTAGTTCTAGGGACAGTAGTAGGGGTTGTTAGTTCTAGGTCAGTAGTAGGGGTGTTGTTAGTTCTAGGACAGTAGTAGGGTGTTGTTAGTTCTAGGACAGTAGTAGGGTGTTGTTAGTTCTAGGACAGTAGTAGGGTGTTGTTAGTTCTAGGACAGTAGTAGGGTGTTGTTAGTTCTAGGACAGTAGAAGGGTGTTGTTAGTTCTAGGACAGTAGTAGGTGTTGTTAGTTCTAGGACAGTAGTAGGGTGTTGTTAGTTCTAGGACAGTAGAAGGCTGTTGTTTAGTTCTAGGACAGTAGTAGGGTGTTGTTAGTTCTAGGACAGTAGTAGGGTGTTGTTAGTTTCTAGGACAGTAGTAGGGTGTTGTTAGTTCTAGGACAGTAGTAGGGTGTTGTTAGTTCTAGGGTCAGTAGTAGGGT
>NW_028165094.1:0-10000 GCF_964263955.1 Coregonus lavaretus
ACACACACACACACACACACACACACACACACGCACACACACACACACGCATCTCTCTCCCTCCCTCCAGTAATATCTTTATCATCCTCTATAATCTCACCCCCTGGTCATCTTTCTCTCCCTTGTTTTTCTCTCTCCCTCCCTCATCTCTCTCTCTTTCTCACTCCTCATCTCTCTCTCTCTCCCTCCCCTCCCTAATCTCTCTCTCTCCCTCCCCTGTCTTTCTCCCTCCCCCATCTCTCTCTCTCCCTCCCTAATTTCTCTCTCTCCCTCCCTCATCTCTCTCTCTCTCCCTCCCTCTCTTTCTCCCCCCTCATCTCTCTCTCTCCCTCCCTCATCTCTCTCTCTCTCTCTCCCTCATCTCTATCTCTCTCCTCCCCTCTCTTTCTCCCTCCCCATCTCTCTCTCTCTCTCTCCCTCATCTCTCTCTCTCCCTCCCTCATCTCTCTCTCTCCCTCCCTTCTCTCTCTCCCTCCCCTCTCCTCTCGCTCCCTCCCTCATCTCTCTCTCTCCCTCCCTTCTCTCTCTCTCCCTCCCCTCTCTCTCGCTCCCTCCCTCATCTCTCTCTCTCCCTCCCTCATCTCTCTCTCTCCCTTCCTTCTCTCTCTCTCCCTCCCCTCTCTTTCGCTCCCTCCTCATCTCTCTCTCTCCCATTTTGCATGGATGTGGTTTATGACCCCCAATGTCGCCAGGCGGTATAAATTAATAGACCTTAATAGACCAATAACAAAGACAGTTTCAAACCTCTCTTCAAATAACAGCTAGTTTTCAGGTTACATAATCACTCCCATTAGGCTTCTCCAATTAGGTCCCTCACTCAGACCACTCCCAGTTGGGCACATTTTATTTTTAATGCGCCCCACTACTGGAAAAATGTGCAGATCTCATTAAAATGGATGTTTAGAATTGATTGAGGACCTAGTAGCTGAGAAATGTAACTGTTGTTTATGATTGTGTTTTTGGTTTAGGAATATTTTGGTGTATTTTAGCATGTATTTATGCATGTGTAGTTTTAAACGTGTATATTGTATGTCAATGTGCATTGTGTACATAGGGTTCACCTGGAAATGAGACCCTCGGTCTCAGTGTTGAAACCATGTTAAAATAAAGCCTAAATAAAATAAACAGACAGTCCTAGCTAAATTATTGCTTGAGAAATAGCTTTTTGCTAAGAAGGTTTTTAAAAATATATATATTTTTTAATTTTTTTATTGAAAACAAAGTCATAGTAAGGTACTTAATTGTTACCCAAGAAATTATTTGATATTGAGATAAAAACACCTGCATTGGACCTTTAATCCTTATTACAGGATGTGAAATTCCATCAGAGTGGCTATTTCTGAACATGCTGAAAACCCTACCGTGAGCAATGTGAGCGTAAGCAGCATCGTTATATACATGACAATGTTGGGTTATCGTTCGCCAGTGAAGAACCATCCCAAGACACTTCCATCCCCGATGACACAGGTCCTGCAGCAGACTGGTCCATTCAAATAGAGGCTCAGGATGATAACCCACCAAATCTTGCTGGTACTCTAGTCGCCTCCCACTTCCCTAGCGGCTACCCTCCTCTGACCCCAGACTCTTCCAGCTCCATCGAAGGTTACCGTCCATCAAGAAGTGGTAAGAAACGTCTCTTCCCCTCAGGAAGAGGGGACCACAAAAAAGACAAAGAAAATATATTATTAAAAAAAACAGCGCTAAATTAGTTTGATTAAATACAAAATTAATTAACAACTGTATACAAGCAAAATGTTATCATGGAAATAATTACAGGTCTTTTCTTATTTGTATTGCTCTGCCATCTAATATTCTAAATGTATGAAATGTTCAAGTGATTATCTCTAACGACCAATAAATGTAAATATTTATGTTTGAAATTTGTGCCTTCTATTATGATATATGTATTTTATTAATTTCATGAATTATTGAAAGATTATAATAAATCTAAAACAAGCAATGTTGGGTTACTCTATATTCTCTCTGTCCGCCTAGTTAATTGGTGTAGAGCAACAACAGTTGAGTTGGAGTCAGAGTGTTACGCCTAGAGAATAATATATCTAACTGTATAACTGAATCTAATTCCTAATCTACTAACCAAATCATAATTTTGCTACAGTTATACTAAATCCAATCCATTAAACTGGATAAGCGGATAAAAGCATAAGTGAATTAACTTTATAACCACATCAGGATTCCTCCACACTTTACTGTTCTCCCAACAACTGATTTAATGTTCACACTTAATGACACCCCCTGATTGGAGCTAACGTTGTTACTTTACCCTATTAGAGGCTCTATTTAGAACCATGCAAGGGTCTGTTCTTTTCTCTCTCTCTCTCTCTCTCTCTCTCTCTCTCTCTCTCTCTCTCTCTCTCTCTCTCTCTCTCTCTCTCTCTCTCTCTCTCTCTCTCTCTCTCTCTCTTCTGTCTCTGTCTCTCTCTCTCTCTCTCTTTCACCCCCCGTCACCCCCTTCCTCTCTCTCTGTGTCTTTGTCCCCTGTCTGTCTGCCTGCCTGTCTGTCTGCCTGTCTGTCTGCCTGTCTGCCTGTCTGTCTGCCTGTCGGTCTGCCTGTCTGTCTGCCTGTCTGTCGGCCTGTCTGTCTGTCTGTCTGTCTGTCTGTCTGTCTGTCTGTCTGTCTGTCTGTCTGTCTGTCTGTCTGTCTGTCTGTCTGTCTGTCTGTCTGTCTGTCTGTCTGTCTGTCTGTCTGTCTGCCTGCCTGTCTGTCTGTCTGTCTGTCTGTCTGTCTGTCTGTCTGTCTGTCTGTCTGTCTGTCTGTCTGTCTGTCTGTCTGTCTGCCTGTCTGTCTGTTTGTCTGTCTGTCGGCCTGTCTGTCTGCCTGTCTATGGGTCTCACTAGCATTTACTCTGCCCCACGCAGACTACTGCAAGGAGTTTGACCATGACCTGACTTGGGAAAACTCTGGATTTCATTTATTCTCCTTTTCCTTTGGGTATTGTAATATCTTAACAGATACATGTGACTTCTAACTCTGTGTTTACTCTCCCCTCACTGGCTGACTGTGTAAAGATGGTGAAGTGTTTCTGAGGTGGAATGTATTTACTCTAGAACAGATAAATCCCTAAATAAATAACACTGCCGTATAGTGTTGCATAAACCCGCCCGGCAACAAGCTCTCACAGTCTCACTGCAGAATTAGACGTTACTCCACATTTTTACAAACATCAAATGGCGAAGTTGCTCCAAACGTCAATATAAAAAATGGTTAAGAGTTAAGATTTTGGATAGGGTTAAAATGTCAAGCTTAGGCACTCAATTCCAAATGGTTAAGGTTTGGGATAGGGTTAAAACAAAAATATTTAAAACGAGCGTCTACCCAGCCAGGTCACCCGTTATACAAGTCAGTATTCGATGTTCATCCATGTCTGAGGACGTCGGGAGATGACGTGGAAACCGGCCGTTAGGGGCAACAGTGAGCACTGTAGGTTTTGGTTTTACCAGGGCGTTGTGGATGGAGATGGTGGATGGGTGTAAGCATCTGCCTCTGTTTAAGCCTATCTGGTTAAGTCTATCCCAAACCTTAACCCTTACCTTAAGCATCTGCCTCAGATGCCAAAGGTTGCATGTTCGAATCCAGTGACATAAAGCTGTTTTAGAGATTTTTGTTTTAAGCCTATCTCAAACCTTAACCCTTACCTGAGAGTTTCCCAAACTCGGTCCTGGGGACCCCAAGGGGTGCACACTTTGTTTTTTGACTCAACACTACACAGCTGATTAAAATACTCAAAGCTTGATGATGAGTTCATTATTTGAATCAGCTGTGTAGTGCTAGGGCAAAAACCAAAATGTGCACCCCTTGGGGTCCCCATAAACATTCGGAGTCAATGCCTAACCTTAAGATTTTGGAGTTAATGCCTAAACTTAACCCTAATCACTTTGAAATTTGACGTTTGGAAGAACTTCAAGATTACATTTTTGAGAAACATTGATGAACGTCTAATTCTGACGTGAGACTGTGAGAGCTAGTTGTCTCTGCCATTGGGATCGAACTTTCTGATCCAGAGTCATGGGATTACAAAGCAAAAGCCTACTTGAAACTCACTGTTACCCCTAGTTGCCCCTAGTTACACCTAGTTGCCCCTAGTGGCGGCTTTTGAAGGCATTTCCCAACATCCTCAGGACATGGATAGACATCCAATTTCAAAGTCACTCAACCGCAGCGAGCGATCTGCCTGTGTGTGCATGTGTGTGTGTGAATGCATGCGTGTATGTGTATGTGCGTGCATACGTGCGCATGCATGCATGTGCATGTCATATTTGAGTGTGTGTCTGTGTGTGTGTGCCTCTGTGCTTGTCCATTCTCCCAGTGTGCCCTGCACCATGCGCATGTCTTCCTGCCTTACTGCGTCTAAAGTTTGTTTGGCCATGCAGGACCCAAGGATCACCCTGGTCAGTACGAAATGAAAGTTTGTTTGGCCATGCAGGACCCAAGGATCACCCTGGTCAGTACGAAATTAAAGTTTGTTTGGCCATGCAGGACCCAAGGATCACCCTGGTCAGTACGAAATGAAAGTTTGTTTGGCCATGCAGGACCCAAGGATCACCCTGGTCAGTACTAAATGAAAGTTTGTTTGGCCATGCAGGACCCAAGGATCACCCTGGTCAGTACGAAATGAAAGTTTGTTTGGCCATGCAGGACCCAAGGATCACCCTGGTCAGTACGAAATGAAAGTTTGTTTGGCCATGCAGGACCCAAGGATCACCCTGGTCAGTACGAAATGAACGTTTGTTTGTCCATGCAGGACCCAAGGATCACCCTGGTCAGTACTAAATGAAAGTTTGTTTGGCCATGAAGGACCCAAGGATCACCCTGGTCAGTACTAAATGAAAGTTTGTTTGGCCATGCAGGACCCAAGGATCACCCTGGTCAGTACTAAATGAAAGTTTGTTTGGCCATGCAGGACCCAAGGATCACCCTGGTCAGTACTAAATGAAAGTTTGTTTGGCCATGCAGGACCCAAGGATCACCCTGGTCAGTACTAAATGATATCAGCTGATGATATACAAGGGCCTCTCAATTTACAGCAGGTAATGATGTTGACTGAAGTCCCCTCTGTGCATACAGGCTACACACTTCTTCTGACTACACACAATTACACACACACAGGCTACACACCACTTCAGGCCACACACACAGACTACAAATTACTTTTGGCCACACACACACATGCAATTACATACATGTAATTGCATTAATTTAACCCTATCAGTCCCGAGACCCCAGCAAAAATATGCTTTTCATTTATCTGACTTTCATTTAGCTGCAAGACAAGCCCTTATATTTAGCCTCACCATGAGGTGTTTTACCATTTTCTTTTCAGGACAACCAGGGCTACAAGTAGAACACAAAACGAGTTGATATAAACAGTTGCATTCATGAGTTTTGTTGACAAATGTAAATACATAAATGAGGTCAGCCAAAGCCAAAAAACTGATAAAAATGGTTTGATCAGTGGCAAATTAATATCCAACTGTGTGGAGTTTGGAGTTTGTGACAGTCTAGCTCAGCCCCTGTTAATCACACAGACTAATGGTTGATACGGATGAGGAAGAAATAGACAAATCCATATATCTGTAGCTCAAACACACCATGTTTAAAGGGGTTAGAAGTCCAAAACGTGCCGGTGTTAGGATGGGACACATTGGGACTCATAAAGGCCAATTGGAACACATGTTAGACCTTTCAACTGACATATGGGTAATGAAGGCAAAGGGCCACATTGGAAATAAATGTATGCTACTGCCATTAATTATCCACTTGGCTTTAATTTACTCTGTCTAGCTGCAGTTTAACCTCCCAAATAAAAATCTATCAAATCAACTCATATCAAGTAATCTCCTCCACTCTCCCTCTCTCCTCCTGTCTCTCTCCCTCTCTCCCTCAGTTCCGCACCTGGAAAAATGTACAATGAATGATGAATCGCTGGCTGTTTAACGGTTATTAAAAGTGTTTTATTGAATCAATGGAAGAGGGAGTCTTCACTACCAACATGCTCTGTGTCTGTGTCTCTGTGTCTGTGTCTAGCTGGCCCTGCAGGTATGTGTGGATGCTAATGATCAGTGTGTTTAGATAGAGACAGAGAAGGCAGCTTCATTAGCTGAACTATTTAACAAACAGAGAGAGGACGGGAGAGGTGTGGAGGATAGGAAGGAGAGGTAGATGAAAGAGAAAGAAAGAGAGAGAGAGAGAGAGAGAGAGAGAGAGAGAGAGAGAGAGAGAGAGAGAGAGAGAGAGAGAGAGAGAGAGAGAGAGATGAAGAGATGGAACGAGTGAGTCAGCAAACATCTTAATGTTGTTGATCTAATGAATCCAGGGTTGATGATGTCAGAGGGGAGATGGGGTGGCATCAGACACAAACAACTCTTTAATCTCTGATGTTGCACTCTAAGCACGCTTACACGCATGTGCACACACACATACAAATCAAATCAAATTGTATTTGTCACATGCGCTGAATAAAATAGGTGTAGACCTTACAGTGAAATGCTTTACTTACAAGCCCTTAACCAATAATGCAGCTTTAAGAAAGAATACCTAAATAAAATAAGAAATAAAAGTAACAAATAATTAAAGAGCAGCAGTAAAATAACAGCAGTGAGGCTATATAAAGGGGGTACCACAGAGTCAATGTGCGGGGGCACAGGTTAGTCGAGGTAATTGAGTTAATATGTACATGTAGGTAGAGTTATTAAAGTGACTATGCATAGATAATAAACAGAGAGTAGCAGCAGTGTAAAATAGGGGGGGGGGATGCAAATAGCCTGGGTAGTCATTTGATTAGATGTTCAAAAGCCACTTGGACCTAGACTTGGCGGTCCCGCTTGCCATGCGGTAGCAGAGAGAACAATCTATGACTAGGGTGGCTGGAGTCTTTGACAATTGTTAGGGCCTTCCTCTGACACTGCCTAGTATAGAGGTCTTGGATGGCAGGAAGCTTGGCCCCAGTGATGTACTGGGCCGTACGCACTACCCTCTGTAGTGCCTTGCGGTCGGAGGCTGAGCAGTTGCCATACCAGGCAGTGATGCAACCAGTCAGAATGTTCTCAATGGTGCCGCTGTAGAACCTTTTGAGGATCTGAGGACCCATGCCAAATCTTTTCAGTCTCCTTAGGGGGAATAGGTTTTGTCGTGCCCTCTTCACGACTGTCTTGGTGTGCTTGAACCATGTTAGTTTGTTGGCGATGTGGACACCAAGGAACTTGAAGCTCTCAACCTGCTCCACTACAGCCCCGTCGATGAGAATGGGGGCGTGCTCGGTCCTCTTCTTTTTCCTGTAGTCCTGTAGTCCACAATCACATTCAGACACACACA
This sequence comes from Coregonus lavaretus, assembly GCF_964263955.1. NCBI lineage: Eukaryota > Metazoa > Chordata > Actinopteri > Salmoniformes > Salmonidae > Coregonus > Coregonus lavaretus. The sequence continues at coordinate 7,334 of NW_028165094.1, forward strand.
CACGATGGCACAAAACACATAGGCCTACACACACAAACACACACACAAGCACACATGCATCCAAACAAAAACACAAACACTTGATTTTATTTGTTATTTTATTTGTTTAAAAAAATGGGGGGGGGGGGGGGGGGGGGGTATAGATCACACACACACTTGCTTCCCAAAGCCACTTTGACTGAAAACATCCCCATTGAACACAGTTTGGAGATAAAACTGCTTCAGTCAGTCACCCTGTCTTTGTATTCCTCCAACATGTTGACAACACGTCATCCTGGAGAGAGTCTCTAGCAGAATACCTCCACCTACCTCTTCTCGCTCCCCACTGTCTGCCACGATGGCCGAGTCACAAATGGCACCCTATTCCCTACACAGGGCATGGTCAAAAGTAGTGCACTATATAGGAAATAGGGTGCCATTTGGGACACACCCTCTGTCTATCCACACTCTAGGATAATTTGATCCCCTCTGATACCCGATCTAATACCAGGTCTGATACCAGGTCTGATACCAGGTCTGATACCAGGTCTGATACCTGGTCTGATACCAGGTCTGATACCAGGTCTGATACCTGGTCTGATACCAGGTCTGATACCAGGTCTGATACCAGGTCTGACACCTGGTCTGATACCAGGTCTGACACCTGGTCTGTCTATTAAAACTCTATAAGGATCTAGTCTGTCTCTCTGCTCCTCTCCCCTCCCACAGTCCTAGCTCCCCAAGGTGTGTGTGTGTGTGTGTGTGTGTGTGTGTGTGTGTGTGTGTGTGTGTGTGTGTGTGTGTGTGTGTGTGTGTGTGTGTGTGTGTGTGAGTGCGTGTATGTGGATGTGTGTGACTGTGTGTGTGTGTGTGTGTGTGTGTGTGCATGTATGTGCGTGTGTGTGTGTGTGTGTGAATGTGTGTGTGTGTGTCGCTCTAAATGTCTGGAGATAGCCCTCCTGTTGTTGTGGCGCTCTGAGCGACGTGCGGAATTAAAAGTGTCACCATGGGGTGACATCAGTGTGATAAGGAGCGAGTAAGAGCCAGACTCATTAAACATCAATCCTGGTTGGCTGAGGCCCCTGTCGCAACGGGTAACACCCTCCATTGTTGCGCCAGAACCACAGAAATCAAGAATCAGAACATCACAACCTGTAGGTGGTTGGTTTGTTCTATCTGCTCAACTGTAGATTAAAGGCCAGCTACCGTCGGTTTAAGAGGTCTATGAAAAGGAATATGAGGTTCAGGTGGAAATGAAGATGAGATGTTTGTTTTCAGCTTTGTCTTGGTTTTTTATTCCCTTCTGAAAGGAACTGCTGTTCCCTTCACAAACGTATGCACACAGGCACACACAATACCGCACACACACGAACACACACACACACACACACACATGCACACACCAGAGGAGGCTGGTGGGAGGAACTACAGTGGCTTGCGAAAGTATTCACCCCCCTTGGCATTTTTCCTATTTTGTTGCCTTACAACCTGGAATTAAAATTGATTTTTTGAGGATTTGTATCATTTGATTTACACAACACGCCTACCACTTTGACGGTGCAAAATATTTTTTTTGTGAAACCAACATGAAATAAGACAAAAAAAACAGAACACTTGAGCGTGCATAACTATCAATACTTTGTACAGCCACCTATTACAGCAATTACAGCTGCAAGTCTCTTGGGATATGTCTCTATAAGCTTGGCACATCTAGCCACTAGGATTTTTGCCCATTCTTCAAGACAAAATTGCTCCAGCTCCTTCAAGAAGGATGAGTTCCGTTTGTGTACAGCAATCTTTAAGTCATACCACAGATTCTCAATTGGATTGAGGTCTGGGCTTTGACTAGGCCATTCCAAGACATTAAAATGTTTCCCCTTAAACCACTTGTGTGTTGCTTTAGCAGTATGCTTTGGGTCATTGTCTTGCTGGAAGGTAAACCTCTGTCCCAGTCTCAAATCTCTGGAAGACTGAAACAGGTATCCTTCAACATTTTTGCTGTATTTAGCGCCATCCATCATTCCTTTAATTCTGACCAGTTTCCCAGTCCCTACTGATGAAAAACATGGTGTTCTCAGGGTGATGAGAGGTGTTGGGTTTGCACCAGACATAGCGTTTTTCTTGATGGACAAAAAGCTCAATTTTAGTCTCATCTGACCAGAGTACCTTCTTCCATATGTTTGGGGAGTCTCCCACATGCCTTTTGGCGAACACCAAACGTGTTTGCTTAATTTTTTTCTTTAAGCAATGGCATTTTTCTGGCCACTCATCCGTAAAGCCCAGCTCTGTGGAGTGTACGGCTTAAAGTGGTCCTATGGACATATACTCCAATCTCCGCTGTGGAGCTTTGCAGCTCCTTCAGGGTTATCTTTGGTCTCTTTGTTGCCTTTCTGATTAATGACTTCTGAAGGTAATTGGTTGCACCAGATCTTATTTAGGGGCTTCATAGCAAATGGGGTGAATACATGTGCATTCACCACTTTTCCATTTTTTATTTTTTTGACTTTTTTGAAACAAGTTACTTCACCAATTTGTCCATTACATGAAATCCAAATAAAAATCTATTTCAATTAAAGGTTGTAATGCAACAAAATAGGAAAAACGAAGGGGGGTGAATACTTTTGCAAGGCAATGTATAGGAGGACAGGTTCATTGCAATGGCTTAATGTAATGGAGTCAAACGTTGTT
>NW_028165094.1:12500-76037 GCF_964263955.1 Coregonus lavaretus
TCGGTGTCTGTCTCTATTCCATCTGTTTATGTCTTTATTCCATCTGTTTATGTCTCTATTCCGTTTGTTTCTGTCTCTATTCCAATTGTTTATGTCTCTATTTCATGTGTTTATGTCTCTATTCCATCTGTTTCTGTCTCTATTCCGTCTGTTTCTGTCTCTATTCCGTCTGTTTCTGTCTCAATTCCGTCTGTTTATGTCTCTATTCAATATGTTTCTGTCTCTATTCCATCTGTTTATGTCTCTATTTCATATTTGTATGTCTCTATTCCATATGTTTCTGTCTCTATTCCGTCTGTTTATGTCTCTATTCCCTATGTTTCTGCCTCTATTTAATCTGTTTCTGTCTCTATGCCATATGTCTATGTCTATTTTTCATCTGTTTCTGTTTCTATTTAATCTGTTTCTGTCACTATTCAATCTGTTTATGTCTCTATTCCATCTGTTTATGTCTCTATTCCATATGTTTCTGTCTCTATTCCACCTGTTTCTGTCTTTATTCCATCTGTTTTTGTTTCTATTCCATCTGTTTCTGTCTCTATTCCGTCTGATTCTGTCTCCTTTCCATCTGTTTTTTTCTCTATTCCATCTGTTTCTGTCTTTATTCCATCTGTTTTTGTTTCTATTCCATCTGTTTCTGTCTCTATTCCGTCTGATTCTGTCTCTATTCCATCTGATTCTGTCTCTATTCCGTCTGTTTTTGTCTCTATTTAATCTGTTTTCGTCTCTATGCAATATGTTTATGTCTATTTTTCATCTGTTTCTGTTTCTATTTAATCTGTTTCTGTCTCTATTCCATCTGTTTCTGTCTCTATTCCATCTGTTTATGTCTCTATTCCATATATTTATGTCTCTATTCCATCTGTTTCTGCCTCTTTTCCATCTGTTTCTGTCTCTATTCCATCTGTTTATGTCTCTATTCAATATGTTTATGTCTCTATTCCATCTGTTTCTGTCTCTATTCCATCTGTTTCTGTCTTTATTCCATCTGTTTTTGTTTCTATTCCATCTGTTTCTCTCTCTATTCCGTCAGATTCTGTCTATATTCCATCTGTTTCTGTCTCTATTCCATCTGTTTATGTCTTTATTCCATCTGTTTATGTCTCTATTCCGTTTGTTTATGTCTCTATTCCATCTGTTTATGTCTCTATTTCATATTTTTATGTCTCTATTCCATCAGTTTCTGTCTCTATTCCTTCTGTTTATGTCTCTATTCCATATGTTTCTGTCTCTATTCCATCTGTTTATGTCTCTATTTCAGATTTGTATGTCTCTATTCCATCTGTTGCTGTCTCTATTCCGTCTGTTTATGTCTCTATTCCATATCTTTCTGTCTCTATTCCATCTGTTTATGTCTCTATTCCATCTGTTTTTGTCTCTATTCCATTTGTTTCTGTCTCTATTCCATTTGTTTCTGTCTCTATTCCATCTGTTTCTGTCTCTATTCCATCTGTTTCTGTCTCTATTTAATCTGTTTTTGTTTCTATTCCATCTGTTTCTGTCCTTATTCTATCTGTTTCTGTCTCTGTTCCATCTGTTTCTATCTCTATTCCATCTGTTTCTGTCTCTATTCCATATGTTTATGTCTCTATTCCATCTGTTTATGTCTCTATTCCATCTGTTTCTGTCTCTATTCTGTCTGTTTATGTCTCTATTCCATCTGTTTCTGTCTCTATTCCATCTGTTTCTGTTTCTAATCTGTATGTTTATGTCTCTATTCCATCTGTTTCTGTCTCTATTCCATCTGTTTCTGTATCTATTCAATCTCTTTATGTCTTTATTCCATCTGTTTCTGCCTCTATTCCGTTTGTTTCTGTCTCTATTCCATCTGTTTATTTCTCTATTTCATATGTTTATGTCTCTATTTTATCTGTTTCTGTTTCTATTTCATCTGTTTCTGTCTCTATTCCATATGTTTATGTCTCTATTTTATCTGTTTTTGTTTCTATTCCATCTGTTTTTGTTTCTATTTAATATGTTTCTGTCTCTATTCCGTCTGTTTCTGTCTCTATTCCATCTGTTTATGTCTCTATTCCATCTGTTTCTGTCTCTATTCCATCTGTTTCTGTCTCTATTTCATCTGTTTTTGTTTCTATTCCATCTGTTTCTGTACCTATTCCATCTGTTTCTGTATCTGTTCCATCTGTTTCTGTCTCTAATCCATCTGTTTCTGTCTCTATTCCATCTGTTTCTGTCTCTATTACGTTTGTTTCTGTCTCTATGTCATCTGTTTCTGTCTCTATTCCATTTGTTTGTCTTTATTCCATTTGATTCTGTCTCTATTCCATCTGTTTCTGTCTCTATTCTGTCTGTTTATGTCTCTATTCCATATGTTTCTGTCTCTATTCCATCTGTTTATGTCTCTATTTCATATTTTTATGTCTCTATTCCATCTGTTGCTGTCTCTATTCCGTCTGTTTTTATTCCATCTGTTTATGTCACTATTCCATCTGTTTCTGTCTCTATTCCATCTGTTTCTGCCTCTATTCCGTTTGTTGCTGTCCCTATTCCATCTGTTTCTGTCTCAATTTCATTTGTTTCTGTCTCTGTTCCATCTATTTATGTCTCTATTCCATATGTTTATGTCTCTATTCCATCTGTTTCTGTCTCTATTCTGTCTGTTTCTGTCTCAATTTCATCTGTTTCTGTCTCTATTCCATTAGTTTCTGCCTCTATTCCATCTGTTTATGTCTCTATTCCGTATGTGTATGTCTCTGTTCCATCTGTTTCTGTCTCTATTCCATCTGTTTAAGTCTCTATTCCATCTGTTTTTGTCTCTATTCCATCTGTTTCTGTCTCTATTCCATCTGTTTCTGTCTTTATTCCATCTGTTTTTGTTTCTATTCCATCTGTTTCTGTCTCTATTCCGTCTGATTCTGTCTCTATTCCATCTGTTGCTGTCTCTATTCCATCTGTTTATGTCTCTATTCCGTTTGTTTCTGTCTCTATTCCATCTGTTTATGTCTCTATTTCATATTTTTATGTCTCTATTCCATCTGTTTCTGTCTCTATTCCATCTGTTTCTGTCTCTATTCCATCTGTTTCTGTCTTTATTCCATCTCTTTTTGTTTCTATTCCATCTGTTTCTGTGTATATTCTGCCTGATTCTGTCTCTATTCCATCTGTTTCTGTCTCTATTTCATCTGTTTCTGTCTTTATTCCATCTGTTTTTGTTTCTATTCCATCTGTTTCTATCTCTATTCCGTCTGATTCTGTCTCTATTCCATCTGTTTCTGTCTCTATTCCGTCTGTTTTTGTCTCTATTTAATCTGTTTCTGTCTCTATACCATATGTTTATGTCTATTTTTCATCTTTTTCTGTTTCTATTTAATCTGTTTCTGTCTCTATTCCATCTGTTTCTGTCTCTATTCCATCTGTTTATGTCTCTATTCCATCTGTTTATGTCTCTATTCCATCTGTTGCTGTCTCTATTCCATCTGTTTCTGTCTTTATTCCATCTGTTTTTGTTTCTATTCCATCTGTTTCTGTCTCTATTCCGTCTGATTCTGTCTCTATTTAATCTGTTTCTGTCTCTATTCCTTCTGTTTATGTCTTTATTACATCTGTTTATGTCTCTATTCCATTTGTTTCTGTCTCTATTCCATCTGTTTCTGTCTCTATTTCATATTTTTCTGTCTCTATTCCATCTGTTTCTGTCTCTATTCCATCTGTTTATGTCTCTATTCCGTCTGTTTCTGTCTCTATTCCGTCTGTTTATGTCTCTATTCCATCTGTTTCTGTCTTTATTCCATCTGTTTTTGTTTCTATTCCATCTGTTTCTGTCTATATTCTGTCTGATTCTGTCTCTATTCCATCTGTTTCTGTCTCTATTCCATCTGTTTCTGTCTTTATTCCATCTGTTTTTGTTTCTATTCCATCTGTTTCTATCTCTATTCCGTCTCATTCTGTCTCTATTCCATCTGTTTCTGTCTCTATTCCGTCTGTTTTTGTCTCTATTACGTTTGTTTCTGTCTCTATGTCATCTGTTTCTGTCTCTATTCCATATGTTTGTCTTTATTCCATTTGATTCTGTCTCTATTCCATCTGTTTCTGTCTCTATTCCGTCTGTTTATGTCTCTATTCCATATGTTTCTGTCTCTATTCCATCTGTTTATGTCTCTATTTCATATTTTTATGTCTCTATTCCATCTGTTGCTGTCTCTATTCCGTCTGTTTATGTCTTTATTCCATCTGTTTATGTCTCTATTCCATCTGTTTCTGTCTCTATTCCATCTGTTTCTGCCTCTATTCCGTTTGTTGCTGTCTCTATTCCATCTGTTTCTGTCTCAATTTCATTTGTTTCTGTCTCTGTTCCATCTATTTCTGTCTCTATTCCATATGTTTATGTCTCTATTCCATCTGTTTATGTCTCTATTCCATCTGTTTTTGTCTCTATTCTGTCTGTTTCTGTCTAAATTTCATCTGTTTCTGTCTCTGTTCCATCTTTTTCTGTCTCTATTCCATATGTTTCTGTCTCTATTCCATATGTTTATGTCTCTATGTCATCTGTTTCTGTTTCTAATTAATCTGTTTCTGTCTCTATTCCATCTGTTTCTTTCTCTATTCCGTATGCTTATGTCTCTATTTAATCTGTTTCTGTCTCTATTCCATTTGTTTCTGCCTCTTTTCCATCTCTTTATGTCTCTATTCCGTATGTGTTTGTCTCTGTTCCATCTATTTATGTCTCTATTCCATCTGTTTCTGTCTCTATTCCATCTGTTTAAGTCTCTATTCCATCTTTTTCTGTCTTTATTCCATCTGTTTTTGTTTCTATTCCATCTGTTTCTGTCTCTATTCCGTCTGATTCTGTCTCTATTCCATCTGTTGCTGTCTCTATTCCATCTGTTTATGTCTCTATTCCGTTTGTTTCTGTCTCTATTCCATCTGTTTATGTCTCTATTTCATATTTTTATGTCTCTATTCCATCTGTTTCTGTCTCTATTCCGTCAGTTTCTGTCTCTATTCCATCTGTTTCTGTCTATATTCTGCCTGATTCTGTCTCTATTCCATCTGTTTCTGTCTCTATTCCATCTGTTTCTGTCTTTATTCCATCTGTTTTTGTTTCTATTCCATCTGTTTCTATCTCTATTCCGTCTGATTCTGTCTCTATTCCATCTGTTTCTGTCTCTATTCCGTCTGTTTTTGTCTCTATTTAATCTGTTTCTGTCTCTATGCCATATGTTTATGTCTATTTTTCATATTTTTCTGTTTCTATTTAATCTGTTTCTGTCTCTATTCCATCTGTTTCTGTCTCTATTCCATCTGTTTATGTCTCTATTCCATCTGTTTATGTCTCTATTCCATCTGTTGCTGTCTCTATTCCATCTGTTTCTGTCTTTATTCCATCTGTTTTTGTTTCTATTCCATCTGTTTCTGTCTCTATTCCGTCTGATTCTGTCTCTATTTAATCTGTTTCTGTCTCTATTCCATCTGTTTATGTCTTTATTCCATCTGTTTATGTCTCTATTCCGTTTGTTTCTGTCTCTATTCCATCTGTTTCTGTCTCTATTTCATATTTTTCTGTCTCTATTCCATCTGTTTCTGTCTCTATTCCATCTGTTTATGTCTCTATTCCGTCTGTTTATGTCTCTATTCCGTCTGTTTATGTCTCTATTCCATCTGTTTCTGTCTTTATTCCATCTGTTTTTGTTTCTATTCCATCTGTTTCTGTCTATATTCTGTCTGATTCTGTCTCTATTCCATCTGTTTCTGTCTCTATTCCATCTGTTTCTGTCTTTATTCCATCTGTTTTTGTTTCTATTCCATCTGTTTCTATCTCTATTCCGTCTCATTCTGTCTCTATTCCATCTGTTTCTGTCTCTATTCCGTCTGTTTTTGTCTCTATTACGTTTGTTTCTGTCTCTATGTCATCTGTTTCTGTCTCTATTCCATATGTTTGTCTTTATTCCATTTGATTCTGTCTCTATTCCATCTGTTTCTGTCTCTATTCCGTCTGTTTATGTCTCTATTCCATATGTTTCTGTCTCTATTCCATCTGTTTATGTCTCTATTTCATATTTTTATGTCTCTATTCCATCTGTTGCTGTCTCTATTCCGTCTGTTTATGTCTTTATTCCATCTGTTTATGTCTCTATTCCATCTGTTTCTGTCTCTATTCCATCTGTTTCTGCCTCTATTCCGTTTGTTGCTGTCTCTATTCCATCTGTTTCTGTCTCAATTTCATTTGTTTCTGTCTCTGTTCCATCTATTTCTGTCTCTATTCCATATGTTTATGTCTCTATTCCATCTGTTTATGTCTCTATTCCATCTGTTTTTGTCTCTATTCTGTCTGTTTCTGTCTCAATTTCATCTGTTTCTGTCTCTGTTCCATCTTTTTCTGTCTCTATTCCATCTGTTTCTGTCTCTATTCCATCTGTTTCTGTACCTATTCCATCTGTTTCTGTATCTGTTCCATCTGTTTCTGTCTCTAATCCATCTGTTTCTGTCTCTATTCCATCTGTTTCTGTCTCTATTACGTTTGTTTCTGTCTCTATGTCATCTGTTTCTGTCTCTATTCCATTTGTTTGTCTTTATTCCATTTGATTCTGTCTCTATTCCATCTGTTTCTGTCTCTATTCTGTCTGTTTATGTCTCTATTCCATATGTTTCTGTCTCTATTCCATCTGTTTATGTCTCTATTTCATATTTTTATGTCTCTATTCCATCTGTTGCTGTCTCTATTCCGTCTGTTTTTATTCCATCTGTTTATGTCACTATTCCATCTGTTTCTGTCTCTATTCCATCTGTTTCTGCCTCTATTCCGTTTGTTGCTGTCCCTATTCCATCTGTTTCTGTCTCAATTTCATTTGTTTCTGTCTCTGTTCCATCTATTTATGTCTCTATTCCATATGTTTATGTCTCTATTCCATCTGTTTCTGTCTCTATTCTGTCTGTTTCTGTCTCAATTTCATCTGTTTCTGTCTCTATTCCATTAGTTTCTGCCTCTATTCCATCTGTTTATGTCTCTATTCCGTATGTGTATGTCTCTGTTCCATCTGTTTCTGTCTCTATTCCATCTGTTTAAGTCTCTATTCCATCTGTTTTTGTCTCTATTCCATCTGTTTCTGTCTCTATTCCATCAGTTTCTGTCTTTATTCCATCTGTTTTTGTTTCTATTCCATCTGTTTCTGTCTCTATTCCGTCTGATTCTGTCTCTATTCCGTTTGTTTCTGTCTCTATTCCATCTGTTTATGTCTCTATTCCATCTGTTTCTGTCTCTATTCCATCTGTTTCTGTCTCTATTCCATCTGTTTCTGTCTTTATTCCATCTCTTTTTGTTTCTATTCCATCTGTTTCTGTGTATATTCTGCCTGATTCTGTCTCTATTCCATCTGTTTCTGTCTCTATTTCATCTGTTTCTGTCTTTATTCCATCTGTTTTTGTTTCTATTCCATCTGTTTCTATCTCTATTCCGTCTGATTCTGTCTCTATTCCATCTGTTTCTGTCTCTATTCCGTCTGTTTTTGTCTCTATTTAATCTGTTTCTGTCTCTATACCATATGTTTATGTCTATTTTTCATCTTTTTCTGTTTCTATTTAATCTGTTTCTGTCTCTATTCCATCTGTTTCTGTCTCTATTCCATCTGTTTATGTCTCTATTCCATCTGTTTATGTCTCTATTCCATCTGTTGCTGTCTCTATTCCATCTGTTTCTGTCTTTATTCCATCTGTTTTTGTTTCTATTCCATCTGTTTCTGTCTCTATTCCGTCTGATTCTGTCTCTATTTAATCTGTTTCTGTCTCTATTCCATCTGTTTATGTCTTTATTACATCTGTTTATGTCTCTATTCCATTTGTTTCTGTCTCTATTCCATCTGTTTCTGTCTCTATTTCATATTTTTCTGTCTCTATTCCATCTGTTTCTGTCTCTATTCCATCTGTTTATGTCTCTATTCCGTCTGTTTCTGTCTCTATTCCGTCTGTTTATGTCTCTATTCCATCTGTTTCTGTCTTTATTCCATCTGTTTTTGTTTCTATTCCATCTGTTTCTGTCTATATTCTGTCTGATTCTGTCTCTATTCCATCTGTTTCTGTCTCTATTCCATCTGTTTCTGTCTTTATTCCATCTGTTTTTGTTTCTATTCCATCTGTTTCTATCTCTATTCCGTCTCATTCTGTCTCTATTCCATCTGTTTCTGTCTCTATTCCGTCTGTTTTTGTCTCTATTACGTTTGTTTCTGTCTCTATGTCATCTGTTTCTGTCTCTATTCCATATGTTTGTCTTTATTCCATTTGATTCTGTCTCTATTCCATCTGTTTCTGTCTCTATTCCGTCTGTTTATGTCTCTATTCCATATGTTTCTGTCTCTATTCCATCTGTTTATGTCTCTATTTCATATTTTTATGTCTCTATTCCATCTGTTGCTGTCTCTATTCCGTCTGTTTATGTCTTTATTCCATCTGTTTATGTCTCTATTCCATCTGTTTCTGTCTCTATTCCATCTGTTTCTGCCTCTATTCCGTTTGTTGCTGTCTCTATTCCATCTGTTTCTGTCTCAATTTCATTTGTTTCTGTCTCTGTTCCATCTATTTCTGTCTCTATTCCATATGTTTATGTCTCTATTCCATCTGTTTATGTCTCTATTCCATCTGTTTTTGTCTCTATTCTGTCTGTTTCTGTCTAAATTTCATCTGTTTCTGTCTCTGTTCCATCTTTTTCTGTCTCTATTCCATATGTTTCTGTCTCTATTCCATATGTTTATGTCTCTATGTCATCTGTTTCTGTTTCTAATTAATCTGTTTCTGTCTCTATTCCATCTGTTTCTTTCTCTATTCCGTATGCTTATGTCTCTATTTAATCTGTTTCTGTCTCTATTCCATTTGTTTCTGCCTCTTTTCCATCTCTTTATGTCTCTATTCCGTATGTGTTTGTCTCTGTTCCATCTATTTATGTCTCTATTCCATCTGTTTCTGTCTCTATTCCATCTGTTTAAGTCTCTATTCCATCTTTTTCTGTCTTTATTCCATCTGTTTTTGTTTCTATTCCATCTGTTTCTGTCTCTATTCCGTCTGATTCTGTCTCTATTCCATCTGTTGCTGTCTCTATTCCATCTGTTTATGTCTCTATTCCGTTTGTTTCTGTCTCTATTCCATCTGTTTATGTCTCTATTTCATATTTTTATGTCTCTATTCCATCTGTTTCTGTCTCTATTCCGTCAGTTTCTGTCTCTATTCCATCTGTTTCTGTCTATATTCTGCCTGATTCTGTCTCTATTCCATCTGTTTCTGTCTCTATTCCATCTGTTTCTGTCTTTATTCCATCTGTTTTTGTTTCTATTCCATCTGTTTCTATCTCTATTCCGTCTGATTCTGTCTCTATTCCATCTGTTTCTGTCTCTATTCCGTCTGTTTTTGTCTCTATTTAATCTGTTTCTGTCTCTATGCCATATGTTTATGTCTATTTTTCATATTTTTCTGTTTCTATTTAATCTGTTTCTGTCTCTATTCCATCTGTTTCTGTCTCTATTCCATCTGTTTATGTCTCTATTCCATCTGTTTATGTCTCTATTCCATCTGTTGCTGTCTCTATTCCATCTGTTTCTGTCTTTATTCCATCTGTTTTTGTTTCTATTCCATCTGTTTCTGTCTCTATTCCGTCTGATTCTGTCTCTATTTAATCTGTTTCTGTCTCTATTCCATCTGTTTATGTCTTTATTCCATCTGTTTATGTCTCTATTCCGTTTGTTTCTGTCTCTATTCCATCTGTTTCTGTCTCTATTTCATATTTTTCTGTCTCTATTCCATCTGTTTCTGTCTCTATTCCATCTGTTTATGTCTCTATTCCGTCTGTTTATGTCTCTATTCCGTCTGTTTATGTCTCTATTCCATCTGTTTCTGTCTTTATTCCATCTGTTTTTGTTTCTATTCCATCTGTTTCTGTCTATATTCTGTCTGATTCTGTCTCTATTCCATCTGTTTCTGTCTCTATTCCATCTGTTTCTGTCTTTATTCCATCTGTTTTTGTTTCTATTCCATCTGTTTCTATCTCTATTCCGTCTCATTCTGTCTCTATTCCATCTGTTTCTGTCTCTATTCCGTCTGTTTTTGTCTCTATTACGTTTGTTTCTGTCTCTATGTCATCTGTTTCTGTCTCTATTCCATATGTTTGTCTTTATTCCATTTGATTCTGTCTCTATTCCATCTGTTTCTGTCTCTATTCCGTCTGTTTATGTCTCTATTCCATATGTTTCTGTCTCTATTCCATCTGTTTATGTCTCTATTTCATATTTTTATGTCTCTATTCCATCTGTTGCTGTCTCTATTCCGTCTGTTTATGTCTTTATTCCATCTGTTTATGTCTCTATTCCATCTGTTTCTGTCTCTATTCCATCTGTTTCTGCCTCTATTCCGTTTGTTGCTGTCTCTATTCCATCTGTTTCTGTCTCAATTTCATTTGTTTCTGTCTCTGTTCCATCTATTTCTGTCTCTATTCCATATGTTTATGTCTCTATTCCATCTGTTTATGTCTCTATTCCATCTGTTTTTGTCTCTATTCTGTCTGTTTCTGTCTCAATTTCATCTGTTTCTGTCTCTGTTCCATCTTTTTCTGTCTCTATTCCATCTGTTTCTGTCTCTATTCCATCTGTTTATGTCTCTATTCCATCTGTTTATGTCTCTATTCCATCTGTTGCTGTCTCTATTCCATCTGTTTCTGTCTTTATTCCATCTGTTTTTGTTTCTATTCCATCTGTTTCTGTCTCTATTCCGTCTGATTCTGTCTCTATTTAATCTGTTTCTGTCTCTATTCCATATGTTTATGTCTCTATGTCATCTGTTTCTGTTTCTAATTAATCTGTTTCTGTCTCTATTCCATCTGTTTCTTTCTCTATTCCGTATGCTTATGTCTCTATTTAATCTGTTTCTGTCTCTATTCCATTTGTTTCTGCCTCTTTTCCATCTCTTTATGTCTCTATTCCGTATGTGTTTGTCTCTGTTCCATCTATTTATGTCTCTATTCCATCTGTTTCTGTCTCTATTCCATCTGTTTAAGTCTCTATTCCATCTTTTTCTGTCTTTATTCCATCTGTTTTTGTTTCTATTCCATCTGTTTCTGTCTCTATTCCGTCTGATTCTGTCTCTATTCCATCTGTTGCTGTCTCTATTCCATCTGTTTATGTCTCTATTCCGTTTGTTTCTGTCTCTATTCCATCTGTTTATGTCTCTATTTCATATTTTTATGTCTCTATTCCATCTGTTTCTGTCTCTATTCCGTCAGTTTCTGTCTCTATTCCATCTGTTTCTGTCTATATTCTGCCTGATTCTGTCTCTATTCCATCTGTTTCTGTCTCTATTCCATCTGTTTCTGTCTTTATTCCATCTGTTTTTGTTTCTATTCCATCTGTTTCTATCTCTATTCCGTCTGATTCTGTCTCTATTCCATCTGTTTCTGTCTCTATTCTGTCTGTTTTTGTCTCTATTTAATCTGTTTCTGTCTCTATGCCATATGTTTATGTCTATTTTTCATATTTTTCTGTTTCTATTTAATCTGTTTCTGTCTCTATTCCATCTGTTTCTGTCTCTATTCCATCTGTTTATGTCTCTATTCCATCTGTTTATGTCTCTATTCCATCTGTTGCTGTCTCTATTCCATCTGTTTCTGTCTTTATTCCATCTGTTTTTGTTTCTATTCCATCTGTTTCTGTCTCTATTCCGTCTGATTCTGTCTCTATTTAATCTGTTTCTGTCTCTATTCCATCTGTTTATGTCTTTATTCCATCTGTTTATGTCTCTATTCCGTTTGTTTCTGTCTCTATTCCATCTGTTTCTGTCTCTATTTCATATTTTTCTGTCTCTATTCCATCTGTTTCTGTCTCTATTCCATCTGTTTATGTCTCTATTCCGTCTGTTTATGTCTCTATTCCGTCTGTTTATGTCTCTATTCCATCTGTTTCTGTCTTTATTCCATCTGTTTTTGTTTCTATTCCATCTGTTTCTGTCTATATTCTGTCTGATTCTGTCTCTATTCCATCTGTTTCTGTCTCTATTCCATCTGTTTCTGTCTTTATTCCATCTGTTTTTGTTTCTATTCCATCTGTTTCTATCTCTATTCCGTCTCATTCTGTCTCTATTCCATCTGTTTCTGTCTCTATTCCGTCTGTTTTTGTCTCTATTACGTTTGTTTCTGTCTCTATGTCATCTGTTTCTGTCTCTATTCCATATGTTTGTCTTTATTCCATTTGATTCTGTCTCTATTCCATCTGTTTCTGTCTCTATTCCGTCTGTTTATGTCTCTATTCCATATGTTTCTGTCTCTATTCCATCTGTTTATGTCTCTATTTCATATTTTTATGTCTCTATTCCATCTGTTGCTGTCTCTATTCCGTCTGTTTATGTCTTTATTCCATCTGTTTATGTCTCTATTCCATCTGTTTCTGTCTCTATTCCATCTGTTTCTGCCTCTATTCCGTTTGTTGCTGTCTCTATTCCATCTGTTTCTGTCTCAATTTCATTTGTTTCTGTCTCTGTTCCATCTATTTCTGTCTCTATTCCATATGTTTATGTCTCTATTCCATCTGTTTATGTCTCTATTCCATCTGTTTTTGTCTCTATTCTGTCTGTTTCTGTCTCAATTTCATCTGTTTCTGTCTCTGTTCCATCTTTTTCTGTCTCTATTCCATCTGTTTCTGTCTCTATTCCATCTGTTTATGTCTCTATTCCATCTGTTTATGTCTCTATTCCATCTGTTGCTGTCTCTATTCCATCTGTTTCTGTCTTTATTCCATCTGTTTTTGTTTCTATTCCATCTGTTTCTGTCTCTATTCCGTCTGATTCTGTCTCTATTTAATCTGTTTCTGTCTCTATTCCATCTGTTTATGTCTTTATTCCATCTGTTTATGTCTCTATTCCGTTTGTTTCTGTCTCTATTCCATCTGTTTCTGTCTCTATTTCATATTTTTCTGTCTCTATTCCATCTGTTTCTGTCTCTATTCCATCTGTTTATGTCTCTATTCCGTCTATTTATGTCTCTATTCCGTCTGTTTATGTCTCTATTCCATCTGTTTCTGTCTTTATTCCATCTGTTTTTGTTTCTATTCCATCTGTTTCTGTCTATATTCTGTCTGATTCTGTCTCTATTCCATCTGTTTCTGTCTCTATTCCATCTGTTTCTGTCTTTATTCCATCTGTTTTTGTTTCTATTCCATCTGTTTCTATCTCTATTCCGTCTCATTCTGTCTCTATTCCATCTGTTTCTGTCTCTATTCCGTCTGTTTTTGTCTCTATTACGTTTGTTTCTGTCTCTATGTCATCTGTTTCTGTCTCTATTCCATATGTTTGTCTTTATTCCATTTGATTCTGTCTCTATTCCATCTGTTTCTGTCTCTATTCCGTCTGTTTATGTCTCTATTCCATATGTTTCTGTCTCTATTCCATCTGTTTATGTCTCTATTTCATATTTTTATGTCTCTATTCCATCTGTTGCTGTCTCTATTCCGTCTGTTTATGTCTTTATTCCATCTGTTTATGTCTCTATTCCATCTGTTTCTGTCTCTATTCCATCTGTTTCTGCCTCTATTCCGTTTGTTGCTGTCTCTATTCCATCTGTTTCTGTCTCAATTTCATTTGTTTCTGTCTCTGTTCCATCTATTTCTGTCTCTATTCCATATGTTTATGTCTCTATTCCATCTGTTTATGTCTCTATTCCATCTGTTTTTGTCTCTATTCTGTCTGTTTCTGTCTCAATTTCATCTGTTTCTGTCTCTGTTCCATCTTTTTCTGTCTCTATTCCATCTGTTTCTGTCTCTATTCCATATGTTTATGTCTCTATGTCATCTGTTTCTGTTTCTAATTAATCTGTTTCTGTCTCTATTCCATCTGTTTCTTTCTCTATTCCGTATGCTTATGTCTCTATTTAATCTGTTTCTGTATCTATTTCATCTGTTTCTATCTCTATTCCATCTGTTTCTGTCTATATTCTATCTGTTTCTGTCTCTATTCCATTTGTTTCTGCCTCTTTTCCATCTGTTTATGTCTCTATTCCGTATGTGTTTGTCTCTGTTCCATCTATTTATGTCTCTATTCCATCTGTTTATGTCTCTATTCCATCTGTTTCTGTCTCTATTCCATCTGTTTAAGTCTCTATTCCATCTGTTTATGTCTCTATTCCATCTGTTTCTGTCTCTATTCCATCTTTTTCTGTCTTTATTCCATCTGTTTTTGTTTCTATTCCATCTGTTTCTGTCTCTATTCCGTCTGATTCTGTCTCTATTCCATCTGTTGCTGTCTCTATTCCATCTGTTTATGTCTCTATTCCGTTTGTTTCTGTCTCTATTCCATCTGTTTATGTCTCTATTTCATATTTGTATGTCTCTATTCCATCTGTTTCTGTCTCTATTCCGTCAGTTTCTGTCTCTATTCCGTCTGTTTATGTCTCTATTCCATCTGTTTCTGTCTTTATTCCATCTCTTTTTGTTTCTATTCTATCTGTTTCTGTCTATATTCTGCCTGATTCTGTCTCTATTCCATCTGTTTCTGTCTCCATTCCATCTGTTTCTGTCTTTATTCCATCTGTTTTTGTTTCTATTCCATCTGTTTCTATCTCTATTCCGTCTGATTCTGTCTCTATTCCATCTGTTTCTGTCTCTATTCCGTCTGTTTTTGTCTCTATTTAATCTGTTTCTGTCTCTATGCCATATGTTTATGTCTATTTTTCATATTTTTCTGTTTCTATTTAATCTGTTTCTGTCTCTATTCCATCTGTTTCTGTCTCTATTCCATCTGTTTATGTCTCTATTCCATCTGTTTATGTCTCTATTCCATCTGTTGCTGTCTCTATTCCATCTGTTTCTGTCTTTATTCCATCTGTTTTTGTTTGTATTCCATCTGTTTCTGTCTCTATTCCGTCTGATTCTGTCTCTATTTAATCTGTTTCTGTCTCTATTCCATCTGTTTATGTCTTTATTCCATCTCTTTATGTCTCTATTCCGTTTGTTTCTGTCTCTATTCCATCTGTTTCTGTCTCTATTTCATATTTTTATGTCTCTATTCCATCTGTTTCTGTCTCTATTCCATCTGTTTATGTCTCTATTCCGTCTGTTTCTGTCTCTATTCCGTCTGTTTATGTCTCTATTCCATCTGTTGCTGTCTTTATTCCATCTGTTTTTGTTTCTATTCCATCTGTTTCTGTCTATATTCTGTCTGATTCTGTCTCTATTCCATCTGTTTCTGTCTCTATTCCATCTGTTTCTGTCTTTATTCCATCTGTTTTTGTTTCTATTCCATCTGTTTCTATCTCTATTCCGTCTCATTCTGTCTCTATTCCATCTGTTTCTGTCTCTATTCCGTCTGTTTTTGTCTCTATTTAATCTGTTTCTGTCTCTATGCCATATGTTTATGTCTATTTTTCATATTTTTCTGTTTCTATTTAATCTGTTTCTGTCTCTATTCCATCTGTTTCTGTCTCTATTCCATCTGTTTATGTCTCTATTCCATCTGTTTATGTCTCTATTCCATCTGTTGCTGTCTCTATTCCATCTGTTTCTGTCTTTATTCCATCTGTTTTTGTTTCTATTCCATCAGTTTCTGTCTCTATTCCGTCTGATTCTGTCTCAATTTAATCTGTTTCTGTCTCTATTCCATCTGTTTATGTCTTTATTCCATCTGTTTATGTCTCTATTTCGTTTGTTTCTGTCTCTATTCCATCTGTTTCTGTCTCTATTTCATATTTTTATGTCTCTATTCCATCTGTTTCTGTCTCTTTTCCATCTGTTTCTGTCTCTATTCCGTCTGTTTATGTCTCTATTCCATCTGTTTCTGTCTTTATTCCATCTCTTTTTGTTTCTATTCCATCTGTTTCTGTCTTTATTCCATCTGTTTTTGTTTGTATTCCATCTGTTTCTGTCTCTATTCCGTCTGATTCTGTCTCTATTTAATCTGTTTCTGTCTCTATTCCATCTGTTTATGTCTTTATTCCATCTCTTTATGTCTCTATTCCGTTTGTTTCTGTCTCTATTCCATCTGTTTCTGTCTCTATTTCATATTTTTATGTCTCTATTCCATCTGTTTCTGTCTCTATTCCATCTGTTTATGTCTCTATTCCGTCTGTTTCTGTCTCTATTCCGTCTGTTTATGTCTCTATTCCATCTGTTGCTGTCTTTATTCCATCTGTTTTTGTTTCTATTCCATCTGTTTCTGTCTATATTCTGTCTGATTCTGTCTCTATTCCATCTGTTTCTGTCTCTATTCCATCTGTTTCTGTCTTTATTCCATCTGTTTTTGTTTCTATTCCATCTGTTTCTATCTCTATTCCGTCTCATTCTGTCTCTATTCCATCTGTTTCTGTCTCTATTCCGTCTGTTTTTGTCTCTATTTAATCTGTTTCTGTCTCTATGCCATATGTTTATGTCTATTTTTCATATTTTTCTGTTTCTATTTAATCTGTTTCTGTCTCTATTCCATCTGTTTCTGTCTCTATTCCATCTGTTTATGTCTCTATTCCATCTGTTTATGTCTCTATTCCATCTGTTGCTGTCTCTATTCCATCTGTTTCTGTCTTTATTCCATCTGTTTTTGTTTCTATTCCATCAGTTTCTGTCTCTATTCCGTCTGATTCTGTCTCAATTTAATCTGTTTCTGTCTCTATTCCATCTGTTTATGTCTTTATTCCATCTGTTTATGTCTCTATTTCGTTTGTTTCTGTCTCTATTCCATCTGTTTCTGTCTCTATTTCATATTTTTATGTCTCTATTCCATCTGTTTCTGTCTCTTTTCCATCTGTTTCTGTCTCTATTCCGTCTGTTTATGTCTCTATTCCATCTGTTTCTGTCTTTATTCCATCTCTTTTTGTTTCTATTCCATCTGTTTCTGTCTATATTCTGCCTGATTCTGTCTCTATTCCATCTGTTTCTGTCTCCATTCCATCTGTTTCTGTCTTTATTCCATCTGTTTTTGTTTCTATTTAATCTGTTTCTGTCTCTATTCCATCTGTTTCTGTCTCTATTCCATCTGTTTATGTCTCTATTCCATCTGTTTATGTCTCTATTCCATCTGTTGCTGTCTCTATTCCATCTGTTTCTGTCTTTATTCCATCTGTTTTTGTTTGTATTCCATCTGTTTCTGTCTCTATTCCGTCTGATTCTGTCTCTATTTAATCTGTTTCTGTCTCTATTCCATCTGTTTATGTCTTTATTCCATCTCTTTATGTCTCTATTCCGTTTGTTTCTGTCTCTATTCCATCTGTTTCTGTCTCTATTTCATATTTTTATGTCTCTATTCCATCTGTTTCTGTCTCTATTCCATCTGTTTATGTCTCTATTCCGTCTGTTTCTGTCTCTATTCCGTCTGTTTATGTCTCTATTCCATCTGTTGCTGTCTTTATTCCATCTGTTTTTGTTTCTATTCCATCTGTTTCTGTCTATATTCTGTCTGATTCTGTCTCTATTCCATCTGTTTCTGTCTCTATTCCATCTGTTTCTGTCTTTATTCCATCTGTTTTTGTTTCTATTCCATCTGTTTCTATCTCTATTCCGTCTCATTCTGTCTCTATTCCATCTGTTTCTGTCTCTATTCCGTCTGTTTTTGTCTCTATTTAATCTGTTTCTGTCTCTATGCCATATGTTTATGTCTATTTTTCATATTTTTCTGTTTCTATTTAATCTGTTTCTGTCTCTATTCCATCTGTTTCTGTCTCTATTCCATCTGTTTATGTCTCTATTCCATCTGTTTATGTCTCTATTCCATCTGTTGCTGTCTCTATTCCATCTGTTTCTGTCTTTATTCCATCTGTTTTTGTTTCTATTCCATCAGTTTCTGTCTCTATTCCGTCTGATTCTGTCTCAATTTAATCTGTTTCTGTCTCTATTCCATCTGTTTATGTCTTTATTCCATCTGTTTATGTCTCTATTTCGTTTGTTTCTGTCTCTATTCCATCTGTTTCTGTCTCTATTTCATATTTTTATGTCTCTATTCCATCTGTTTCTGTCTCTTTTCCATCTGTTTCTGTCTCTATTCCGTCTGTTTATGTCTCTATTCCATCTGTTTCTGTCTTTATTCCATCTCTTTTTGTTTCTATTCCATCTGTTTCTGTCTATATTCTGCCTGATTCTGTCTCTATTCCATCTGTTTCTGTCTCCATTCCATCTGTTTCTGTCTTTATTCCATCTGTTTTTGTTTCTATTCCATCTGTTTCTATCTCTATTCCGTCTGATTCTGTCTCTATTCCATCTGTTTCTGTCTCTATTCCGTCTGTTTTTGTCTCTATTTAATCTGTTTCTGTATCTATGCCATATGTTTATGTCTATTTTTCATATTTTTCTGTTTCTATTTAATCTGTTTCTGTCTCTATTCCATCTGTTTCTGTCTCTATTCCATCTGTTTATGTCTCTATTCCATCTGTTTATGTCTCTATTCCATCTGTTGCTGTCTCTATTCCATCTGTTTCTGTCTTTATTCCATCTGTTTTTGTTTGTATTCCATCTGTTTCTGTCTCTATTCCGTCTGATTCTGTCTCTATTTAATCTGTTTCTGTCTCTATTCCATCTGTTTATGTCTTTATTCCATCTCTTTATGTCTCTATTCCGTTTGTTTCTGTCTCTATTCCATGTTTCTGTCTCTATTTCATATTTTTATGTCTCTATTCCATCTGTTTCTGTCTCTATTCCATCTGTTTATGTCTCTATTCCATCTGTTTATGTCTCTATTCCGTCTGTTTATGTCTCTATTCCGTCTGTTTATGTCTCTATTCCATCTGTTGCTGTCTTTATTCCATCTGTTTTTGTTTCTATTCCATCTGTTTCTGTCTATATTCTGTCTGATTCTGTCTCTATTCCATCTGTTTCTGTCTCTATTCCATCTGTTTCTGTCTTTATTCCATCTGTTTTTGTTTCTATTCCATCTGTTTCTATCTCTATTCCGTCTCATTCTGTCTCTATTCCATCTGTTTCTGTCTCTATTCCGTCTGTTTTTGTCTCTATTTAATCTGTTTCTGTCTCTATGCCATATGTTTATGTCTATTTTTCATATTTTTCTGTTTCTATTTAATCTGTTTCTGTCTCTATTCCATCTGTTTCTGTCTCTATTCCATCTGTTTATGTCTCTATTCCATCTGTTTATGTCTCTATTCCATCTGTTGCTGTCTCTATTCCATCTGTTTCTGTCTTTATTCCATCTGTTTTTGTTTCTATTCCATCAGTTTCTGTCTCTATTCCGTCTGATTCTGTCTCAATTTAATCTGTTTCTGTCTCTATTCCATCTGTTTATGTCTTTATTCCATCTGTTTATGTCTCTATTCCGTTTGTTTCTGTCTCTATTCCATCTGTTTCTGTCTCTATTTCATATTTTTATGTCTCTATTCCATCTGTTTCTGTCTCTTTTCCATCTGTTTCTGTCTCTATTCCGTCTGTTTCTTTCTCTATTCCTTCTGTTTCTGTCTCTATTCCATATGTTTCTGTCTCTATTCCATCTGTTTATGTCTCTATTTCATATTTTATGTCTCTATTCCATCTGTTGCTGTCTCTATTCCGTCTGTTTATGTCTCTATTCCATATCTTTCTGTCTCTATTCCATCTGTTTCTGTCTCTATTCCATCTGTTTATGTCTCTATTCCATCAGTTTCTATCTCTATTCCATCTGTTTCTGTATCTATTCCATCTTTTTCTGTCTCTATTCCAGGGATGCAATGTCATGGCAATCTGTTAAGTTTGCAAAGAAACTCAAGCGACTCATCCATAATCTGATTTTAGCCTGATTATGTGGTGGAGGAAGATGATGAGGATGAGGAAGAAGAGGATGAGGAAGTTGAGGACACGAAGGAGGGGATGGAGGAGGAGGGTTTACAATAAAGTAAACACTCCTACCTCTGGCTAAAATATGAGGTCAAATTCCTAAAGATTCAAATTCAAAGCTTTATTGGCAGCAAGCTTTATTGCCCACAACCTGAAACTACTAATATTAGAAGTGAAAAGGTTACACGTACTAACAATATGATCATCCTCAATCCCTCCTACTCCTCCACAAATAACATGTCCCCAACTGAATATGGTGACATTAACAGTGACTCCATTCAATCCTGTGATATGACAACTTTTTTGAATAATCCACTCGCCAGGCATGCGTCGTAAAATATGCAGCGCTATTGATATTCCCAAATACACTGTAGCAGAACTTGCATAAATCTGAGATTACATTTTTTTATTCATTTCTTCTCTGTGTTAAAACAATGAGATGAGGCAGGAATGTATTACTACCTTGTCAAGAGCTAGAGCCTCAAGCCTCAATCGCTATTGATCCAGATGAGATCTTGATGTGATTGATGTGCAACAGAGGATTTCGCAGATGGAAGACAGGGTGGGAACCAAGGATCTTAGAAACTAATCTTCAGCACATCAAACTTACTTTTCATCTCTCCCCACTCCTTTTATCTGCATAGACAGCAAGACAGATATCTAAAATCACTAGATGACACTTTTCACCAGCGAAAAATCTAACTGACAACTTCATAATTTTTTGACCCCCTTTTTACTCTCTCACAAGGCATGGTCAGAGCCCTTTCGCTTGTCAGCAGTCAATCAGATCATTCCGACGCCGGTGGCACTGATTATCATGTCAGGTGAAAGGTCACCTAGCTGAGGTCAGGGGTCATGTTGGATAAAAACCCGCTGATGACCCGATAGCTGAGGGGTCCGAGGGGTCCTGAGCTCATTTGCATTTTTAAATGGCGGGGTTGGGTTTTAATGAAGGGGGAGTAAGGGGATAATGGAGATATTCACTCATTTAATCAGTCCAGTGTCCTAGGGGCCTCTGATACAGCAGAGAGCAGTGACAGACTTATTGAAAGTGCTTATGTGGGAGCGCTTCGTTTAGCAATTCAACGAGTCAGCGGTATATAGGGCCAGAGCCTAGGACACCACTACTGTAGATGCAAGAACAGGCCAAGTTCCCTCACACACACATACAAGCATGCACACACACGCACGCACACACACACACACACACCTCCCAGTCAGAATACTTCAGAGTCTCCACAGAACCTGTGAACCAACACTCACAATTCCAGGGGCTAAGAACTCAATGTGCCACACAAAATAACTTGTTCTCAGTGTGTCCTTGTTGATTCCCTGTTATGTAGTGTATTCCTATGTCTGACTGGGTAGGTGGGTGGATGGGTGGGTGGGGGGGGGGGGTTCCTGTGTGGTCTTGTAAAGTGGAAATGAATTCCTTTTGAAGGAACATTAAATTATTTCAGTCATTCATTTACAGTGTAAGCCTACACCATCCAATTTACAAATTTCATTCAGCGTTAATTAAATTACGAATCATGGAAAATACATTATGTCCGATATATGGAATCTGAGTTACTGCCATTGCATTCAAATCACGTTATGACAATCTGCTTGGAACCCTCTCTATTCATAGGTTGCACCTCCGTCACTCGGTCACGTCTTGCCATTGTTATGAACGTTCTCAAGCCGTCCTCTACCGGCAGCTCAATAGTGGTGCCCTAAAGTGGTGATAAGCCCAGTCATTCTGGACGGAGGCAAACTGCTGTTTTGTCTAAATTACACTTTAGTACCTGGAAATACGATGACGTTGCTAAAGTCGTCAAATACTTAGTAGGAAACAACTGCCAGCATTCTCATGTCGTCAAATTTACTTTAGACAGATGCTAATGTTGTCATTAGCTAGCAAAGTTTGTGAGAAATAGCTAGCAATGCTAACGTTAGCTAGCTAATATCCTGTAGCCGCCCCTTAAATCCTACTAATTATTTGCCTCCTTTTGAATGTCATTGTATTTCCAAGCAACTATAATGCACTTTTGATGAAATCTTCATCAGCGCTCATTGACGATGCATTGAGTAGAATGCTCAGTCAGGCATCAGTCCAAAATGAATGTTTAAAACAGTATTGTGATGAAACATACAATCCATTAATAGAGTAATTGGTTTGCATTGATTCCGTGCATCAATATAACTCCCTTTCTTATTTTACTCATTCCATCTCTTCTTTGTTGTTAAATGCTAATGGCGTTGCCACAAGCTCTGGTTCCGAGGGTCATGTGTTCAATCCCAGTGCTAGGCACTCATTTTTGTTTTTGTTGTTACCTATCCCAAACCTTAACCCTTACCTTAACCATTTGGAATAAATACCTAACCGTAACCATGGAGTTGTTTTTGTTTTAACTCTATCCCAACCCTTAACTTAACCATTCCGAACAAATGCCTAAACTTAACCTTCAAAATGTGACGTTTGGACAAACGTGGGATTCTGCAGTGAGACTGTGAGAGCTGGTTGAGAATGTAGCGTTTGTCAGGTCCAAGTCTAAGTCAGGCCTCAAGTCCCTTTTGGCAATGGCTTTCTGCCTGCTGTGGGTTAGGTCTATAAACCTTGTAAATTATTTGAATAGACTCCCTTTTTCATTAGTCCATACTTGTATGAAAGAAAGCACATCAGGCACTATTTAAATCAAACACATTTCCTTTTGAAATGTAGACTGTTTACATTAATAAAAGTAATTGTACCGAAATTAAAAAAAGCAAACCTAACATTTGAAAGTGCATGGTATTTTGTGGCAGACATTGTCTATATTTCACTTCATTCTGTCACAAAAACAGAAAATCTGTAGGTGATGGGAGATAAATGACAAGTATGAATGTAAACCAAAATGACTGACAAGTGTTCAATAACTGCACTACTAAAGTGTCCTATATATCAAACGTAATGACCTTTATCGCTAATATATACTTACAGTGCCTTGCAAAAGTATTCATCCCCCTTGGCGTTTTTCCTATTTTGTTGCATTACAACCTGTAATTTAAATTGATTTTTATTTGGATTTCATGTAATGGACATACACAAAATTGTCGAAATTGTTGAAGTGAAATGAAAAAAATAACTTGTTTCAAACAATTCTAAAAAATAAATAACGGAAAATAAGTGTTTTGTTTGCTTTGAAGCCCCTAAATAAGATCTGGTGCAACCAATTACCTTCAGAAATCAAATAAATAGTTAAATAGAGTCCACCTGTGTGCAATCTAAGTGTCACATGATCACAGTATATATACACCTATTCTGAAAGGCCTCAGAGTTTGCAACACAACTAAGCAAGGAGCACCACCAAGCAAGCGGCACCATGAAGACCAAGGAGCTCTCCAAACAGGTCAGGGACAAAGTTGTGCAGAAGTACAGATCAGGGTTGGGATATAAAAAAATATCAGAAACTTTGAACATCTCATGGAGCACCATTAAATCCATTATTACAAAATGGAAATAATATGGCACCACAACAAACCTGCCAAGAGAGGGCCGCACACCAAAACTCACGGACCAGGCAAGGAGGGCATTAATCAGAGAGGCAACAAAGAGACCAAAGATAACACTGAAGGAGCTGCAAAGCTCAACAGCGGAGATTGGAGTATCTGTCCATAGGACCACTTTAAGCAGTACACTCCACAGAGCTGGGCTTTACGGAAGAGAGGCCAGAAAAAAAGCTATTGCTTGAAGAAATAAGCTAACACGTTTGGTGTTCGCCAAAAGGCATGTGGGAGTAAGTGAATGATCTCTGCTTTGACAGATGACTTTATGTCTCCTTTCTTCTTGCTGATCTTGTTGCGGTAGCCAGAGAAAAGTCTGTTTTGGCAGGTGGTTGTTCTTCTTCTACTCCACTACTGCTCTCCGTAGTGGTGACTTTCCGTGCCTCAGCCAAAACAAGGTCTGAAAAAAATTCATTAAATGATGGATATGATCAAGAATATAACAGTATATATTATACGTGAAAAAAATAAATCATTATTATTTGAATGCAAGTGACATTGAAAACGTTGCATGTTGCAATGCATTGTACCTATCAATCAGACTCTCCTTCAATTCAGCTTTATCTCCATGTGGTATTAGGATATCATGATCAAGCCAGAACAGGCAGCAAGATGGGTCCAGCAGTGCATCCATTATGTATACATTGTCACCCAATGGACGTTTTGTTGCCTGTTCATGCGAGTGCTCCATTCTGACATTCACAAACACCCCCTGGAGTCGACGTTTGAGTGACTGCTGCAGTGCTTTTACTAGACTGACTAGGTGACGACTTGTGCTCAGTATACTTTGCAGATGATAGTTGAGTGACAGTACACAAGGAAGGGCAGCACTGAGAGTCATCACTTTCTCCCCCTGAGTAAGGTCGGTGGTCTGGACAAAAGGGTCCAAAATGTCCACTAGCTCCAATAGCTGGCTCCATTCCCTTGGTGATAAGCAGAGCTCCTTGTGTCCTTGGGCCT
The DNA here is from genome assembly GCF_964263955.1 of Coregonus lavaretus. NCBI lineage: Eukaryota > Metazoa > Chordata > Actinopteri > Salmoniformes > Salmonidae > Coregonus > Coregonus lavaretus. The sequence continues at coordinate 36,704 of NW_028165094.1, forward strand.
CAAGTAGAGTATTGATGTCACGCCCTGGCTCTGGGGACTCTTAAATGTTGAGCCAGGGTGTGGATTTTCTATGTTTAGTTTTCTTTGTTTTTGGTTCTAGATCGTTTAGATCTATGTTGGCCAGGGTGGTTCCCAATCAGAGACAGCTGTAGCTCGTTGTCTCTGATTGGGGACCATACTTAGGCAGCCTTGTGGCATGTTAGGTTGTGGGATCTTGTTCCGTTTAGGTTTTGTGTATAACCTAGGACTTCACGTATCGTTTGGTTTATTGTTTTGGTTCGTGTGTGTACTAATAAAGAATGTACGCTTATCACGCTGCGCCTTGGTCTGTTTCAGTCAGCGAACGTGACAGAAGATCCCACCACCAGAGGACCAAGCAGCATGCCCAGGAGGAGAAGAGGGCGATGGCTCAGGTGGGCGAATGGTGGTCATGGGAGGACATATTCGCAGGCAGAGGACCATGGGCAAAAGTAAATGCCCAGGCAGGAGAGGAGAAACGGCGCCAACCGTGCCGACGACGGACACACGAGAGGCAACCCCAATAAAAAAATTTGGGGGGCACACGGCGTGGACGACGGGGCTGCTGGAGGCAGCTACAGGGCGAATCGGCGGACTAGGAGAGGAGGCCACCAGGTTACGGGGGCTATTGGTCACGAGGGAGAAGGAGAGTGTAGAGGCACGGCGAGAGGAACTGGTTAGGCAGCAGAGGGAGCGGAGGTTTATGAGGAAACCCAGTCCCGCTCCTCGCACCAAGCAAGTGGTGTGTGTCACCAGTCCGGTCCGGCCCGTTCCTGATTCCCGCACAAGGCCAGTGGTGTGTGTTCCCAGTCCGGCCCGACCTGTTCCTGCTCCCCGCACCATGCCAGTGGTGCGCGTTGCCAGCCCGGTCCGGCCTGTTCCTGTCCCTCGCACCAAGCCTGTGGTGCACGTCGCCAGCCCGGTCCGGCCTGTTCCTGTCCCTCGCACCAAGCCTGTGGTACGCGTCGCCAGCCCGGTCCGGCCTGTTCCTGCTCCCCGCACCAAGCCTGTGGTGCGCATCGTCAGCCCGGTCCGGCCTGTTGCTGCTCCACGCACCAAGCCTGTGGTGCGCGTCGTCAGCCCGGTCCGGCCTGTTCCTGCTCCCCGCACCAAGCCAGTGGTGTGCGTCGCCAGCCCGGTCCGGCCCGTTCCTGCTCCCCGCACCAAGCCTGTGGTGCGCGTCGCCAGCCCGGTCCGGCCTGTTCCTGCTCCCCGCACCAAGCCAGTGGTGCGCGTCGCCAGCCCGGTCCGGCCTGTTCCAGCTCCCCGCACCAAGCCAGTGGTGCGCGTCGTCAGCCCGGTCCGGCCCGTTCCGGCCTGTTCCTACTCCCCGCACTAAGCCAGTGGTGCGCGTCGTCAGCCCGGTCCGGCACGTTCCTGCTCCCCGCACCAAGTCAGTGGTGCGCGTCGTCAGCCCGGTCCGGCCCGTTCCTGCTCCCCGCACCAAGCCAGTGGTGCGCGTCGTCAGTCCGGCACGGCCCGTGCCTGTTCCACCGGTGCCTGGTCCGGCACCGGTCAGCTTCTCCACTCCGGAGCCAGAGCAATCCGCTCCACCGGTGTTCAGTCCAGCTCCGGCCAGCGGGACCAGACCAGGGGCGCAACGGGGGGGTAGAGAGAGAGTGGTGGTCACGCCCGGAGCCGGATCCGCCTCCGAGGCAGAATGCCCACCCGGCCCCTACCCACGCCCTGGCTCTGGAGACTCTTAAATGTTGAGCCAGGGTGTGGATTTTCTATGTTTAGTTTTCTTTGTTTTTGGGTTTTAGATCGTTTAGATCTATGTTGGCCAGGGTGGTTCCCAATCAGAGACAGCTGTAGCTCGTTGTCTCTGATTGGGGTCCATACTTAGGCAGCCTTGTGGCATGTTAGGTTGTGGGATCTTGTTCCATTTAAGTTTTGTGTATAACCTAGGATTTCACGTATCGCTTGGTTTATTGTTTTGGTTCGTGTGTGTACTAATAAAGAATGTACGCTTATCACGCTGCGCCTTGGTCCGCTTCAGTCAGCGATCGTGACAATTGTGGCTTTGTTGATTCAGATTGGTGACTGCTTTAATAAGATGGAAGATGGAATCTGGTAGACACAGCAGCAGGGATACTACGATTGGCTCCGAACTCAGCTTCAAATGCTTCTTTCAGACCACAGGTAGTATGTGGTAAGCTGCAAAGTTTAGTTACCTTAGCCATCACACTGTTTATGATTTTTGTTTTCTTTAGTCCATCTCTAATCACAGGTTGTAATGAACGGGTAAAGCACTGTGAGTGCTGTTGCCTGCAGTTGGTTTGGATAGCTTCAACATCAGCATTGTACTCTTCACCAAATTCTTCCCATAGACTGGGGTTATCCACATCATCATTCATCATCATCATCATCATCATGATCATTGCTTGCTTTGGGGAAACAAACTTTGAAGGCCTTTTTCATATTTGCAGCATTATCACATACAGTGAGGGAAAAAAGTATTTTATCCCCTGCTGATTTTGTACGTTTGCCCACTGACAAAGAAATGATCAGTCTATAATTTTAACGGTAGGTTTATTTGAACAGTGAGAGACAGAATAACAACAACAAAATCCTGAAAAACGCATGTCAAAAATGTTATAAATTGATTTGCATTTTAATGAGGGAAATAAGTATTTGACCCCCTCTCAATCAGAAAGATTTCTGGCTCCCAGGTGTCTTTTATAAAGGTAACGAGCTGAGATTAGGAGCACACTCTTAAAGGGAGTGCTCCTAATATCAGCTTGTTACCTGTATAAAAGACACCTGTCCACAAAAGCAATCAATCATTATGCTTTGGGGGTGTTTTTCTGTAAGGGGACAGGACAACTTCACCGCATCAAAGGGACGATGGACAAGCCATGTACCGTCAAATCTTGGGTGAGAACCTCCTTCCCTCAGCCTGGGCATTGAAAATGGGTCGTGGATGGGTATTCCAGCATGACAATGACCCAAAACACACAGCCAAGGCAACAAAGGAGTGGCTCAAGAAGAAGCACATTAAGGTCCTGGAGAGGCCTAGCCAGTCTCCAGACCTTAATCCCATAGAACATTTATGGAGGGAGCTGAAGGTTTGAGTTGCCAAACGTCAGCCTCGAAACCTCAATGACTTGGTGAAGATCTGCAAAGAGGAGTGGAACAAAATCCCTCCTGAGATGTGTGCAAACCTGGTGGCCAACTACAACAAACGTCTGACCTCTGTGATTGCCAACAAGGGTTTTGCCACCAAGTACTAAGTCATGTTTTGCAGAGGGGTCAAATACTTATTTCCCTCATAAAAATGCAAATCAATTTATAACATTTTTGACATAAATTTATCTGGATTTTTTGTTGTTATTATGTCTCTCACTGTTCAAATAAACCTACCATTAAAATTATAGACTGATCATGTCTTTGTCAGTGGGCAAACGTACAAAATCAGCAGGTGATCAAATACTTTTTTCCCTCACTGTATGATATAATCTAATTTATGTTTTATGCCAAAATGATCACATATTACTTCAAATGTATCACTGATTCTTTCCCCAGCGTGTGACCCCATGAATCTATCACAGCTCAACAGAACTGACTCCAGTTTGGGAGTTTCTTTCTCTTCCATGGCCATGAAGCCCCTCATGGTCCTGTCAGTCCATATATCTACAGTCACAGACACTGATTCTGTCTTCTCTAGGGCACTTTTGATAGTAGCCTCTTTGTTCAGTGTTTAGTCATGCAGGCGCCTGGTCAACGTGGGCCTACTTACTAGTCTATATTTGTCATCTATCACTGACATGAAATGCCTAAAGTGAGGGTTGTCCACTAAGTACATAGGCAGGTTGCAGGAAATGATCAGGTCTTGCAGTATATCCTCTGCTATGGCCTTCTGCCTGGGGTGGCCCTGGCTGTACACATGGACACCTGTGGTGGTCAAGAATGAGTCAATGCTGCTCTGTCCTTTTGTCTCTGCGCTGGCCACCTTTGCTTTGCAGAATTCAGTGAACCTGCAGATGAACAACATGATGGATAGTTGTTGCTGACTTGAGATGGAAGTACAAGGACACAAACAAATATATATGGTCTACGGGAGTTTTCAGCAGAAATGTCCAAGAAGTTGCATGGTTTGAACTCTCGTTTTATAATAAGTTACTTCCTAGGACCAGGCTACAACAGAAAGTATATTACATCTCAGAGTGATATGCATATCTCCGAGATGTAAATTAATAATCTCTGCTAACAAGTAGGACTAGCTATCTGACAACCAACCTCTTAACCTTTCAAGAAATATTCTACAGTAATACATTTCCAGTTAGCTAAAAGATGACACACAAGAAAGCTAGCTATTGACTCTTAACTAACCGTGATATTTTGTGTGTTTTTTCGCATTGTTTGTAACTTATTTTGTACATAATGTTGCTGCTACCGTCTCTTAAGACCGAAAAGGACTTCTGGACTTCTGGACATCAGAACAGCGATTACTCACCTTGAACTGGACAAATAATGTTTCTTTAATGAGTCAGACGAGAGGGATTTGCTCCAGACACCCGACAGGGTCCTCATCCCCGTCATTCGCAGAAGAAAGAAAAGGAGATATCACGGAAAGAGATCGGGGTGCTTGGTACGGAGCCGGCAACGAGTGGCTAATCTGCCTTTGCCATCGATACTATTGGCCAACTTACAATCGCTTGATAATAAAGTGGACGAACTACAGGCACAAATATCCTACCAACGGGACATTAAAAACTGTACTATCTTATGTTTCACGAGTCGTGGCTGAACAAATCCATGAATAACATACAGCTGGCGGGTTATACACTGTATTGGCAGGATAGAACAACAGCCTCTAGTAAGACAAGGGGTGGCGGTCTATGTATCTTTTTAAACAACAGCTGGTGCACGATATCTAAGTGTTAGGCTTGGTGGGGACTCAGGTGCAGAGACGGACACACGGACAAAGAGGGTGAATTAAGATGTTGTTTATTCAGCGTGTTTTGGCAGAGAGAAACAGTTCAGGGTGGAGCAGCTTCAGACCGGGGTAGGAGCTGAGTGGGGTGGAGAGCCAGTAGTACTGAGAGCTGGATGACGAGGATATCAGACAACAGATGAGCAGGTTGCGGCGTGGGAGTGGCAGGCAGGCAGGCAGCAGGAACAGACGGGATCTGGTCGAAGGAGAGACAGGTTACAAACGTGGCAGAGACAAATATAATGCTGAGAGGGTAACAACTAAACTGAGATCGCTGTACGGAGCCAAGTTACCACAGGTGGTGTAGGAACGAACTGGCGCTGGAGAGGTGGCCAGCCCGGGTAGATAACTGCTGGTTGATTGGTGACAATGAGCTGCAGCTGGATGTAACTGAGCAGGAGAGAGAATGGCCACGCCCCCTGACCTAGATCCTCTGACTGGGCTGCACAGCGGGAGGAGACAGACACAGACAACACACACAGGGAAAAAGGGAAAAGGAAAACAAGCGGGGACAGGAACAACAGTGCCGGACCGTAACAGTACCCCCCCCTCAACGGGCGCCACCCGGCGACCCACCCGGCTTGTCAGGGTGGTCCCTATGGAAGTCAGCCACCAGCTGCGGGTCCAGTATAAACCGCCGGGGAATCCAGGACCTCTCCTCGGGACCGTATCCCTCCCAGTCCACCAGGTACTGAAGCCCTCTACCACGCCTCCGGACGTCCAGCAGTCTCCGCACCGTGTAGGCTGGATGGTCGTCAATAATACGCGGTGGCGGAGGGGGATCCACAGGCGGACACAAAGGGCTGGAGGAGACCAGCTTCAGCTGGGACACGTGAAATGTAGGATGGACTCTCATGGCCTGGGGAAGCTTCAACCGAACAGCCGAAGGGTTGATGATGGAGTCGATCTCGAAAGGACCCAAATACCGGGGCGACAGCTTACGGGAGTCAGTGCGCAGAGGGATGTTGCTGGAGGAGAGCCAGACTCGCTGACCAGGCTGGAACTGGGGAGCGACTACCCTGTACCTGTCCGCCACTCTCTTGTTACGCTCTGCTGTCCGTAGAAGGGCCTCACGGGTGTCCACCCACACCTTGCGGCAGCGACGAAGGTTATCCTGAACTGACGGGACGGCTAACTCCTTTTCCTGAGACGGGAGCAATGGCGGTTGGTACCCCAAAGCCGCCTCAAATGGTGAGAGGCCGGTGGCAGATGAGGTGAGGGAATTGTGGGCATATTCGACCCACGGGAGGTGTTTGGCCCAGGTGGACGGGTTCTGGGATGTCACACAGCGTAGAGCAGCCTCCAGGTCCTGATTGGTCCTCTCAGTCTGGCCATTGGACTGGGGATGGAAACCTGATGAGAGACTGACAGAGGCACCCAGAGCAGAACAAAACACCTTCCATACCTGAGAAATGAACTGTGGGCCTCTATCGGACATTATGTCCACAGGTATTCCATGGGGACGGAATACATGTAGGACAAAGAGGTCGGCTGTCTCACTGGCAGACGGTAATTTTGGTAATGCAACAAAATGGGCAGATTTAGAGAATCTGTCCACGATGGTGAGTATGGTGTCATTACCTTCAGACATAGGAAGTCCAGTGACGAAGTCCAAGGCCACGTGAGACCAAGGACGACTCGGGACTGGGAGAGGCCGCAGCAGGCCCGAAGGAGCCCGGTGGGAAGCCTTATTTTGGGCACAGATGGAACAGGCCACCACGTATTCCCGGACGTCAGCCTCGACGGATGGCCACCAAAAGTGCCTCTTCAGTAGCGACAGTGTACGGTTCATACCAGGGTGGCAGGAGAAGCGCGAGGTGTGGATCCAGTTGAGCACTTGCGGCCGCACGGCTGCGGGAACATAGAGAAGGTCGGGGGGGCCATCGGCCGGTCCAGGTTCCGACTCTTGTGCCGATCGGACGAGGGACTCGATTTCCCAGTGAACAGCCGCCACCAAACAGGAAGCGGGCAGAACAGGTTCAGGATTGCTGGAGTCTTCATTGTCTGTAAACTGGCGAGAGAGAGCATCAGGCTTGACATTACGTGTGCCAGGACGATATGTTAGAATAAACTTGAACCTGCTGAAGAACAGAGCCCATCTGGCCTGACGGGAGTTTAGCCTCTTGGATGACTGGATGTAAGCCAGGTTCTTGTGGTCTGTCCAGACTATGAAGGGTTGCTCTGCTCCGTCTAGCCAGTGCCTCCACTCCTCCAACGCCAACTTGACAGCAAGCAACTCCCGGTTACCCACGTCGTAGTTCTTCTCAGCAGGGGTCAATCTCCTGGAGAAAAAGGCCACAGGATGGAGCTTCTGGTCCGTGGGGGAACGTTGTGACAGGACAGCCCCCACCCCCGAATCAGAGGCGTCCACTTCCACAATAAACTGCAAACTGGTGTCTGGATGAATAAGAACAGGTGAGGTGGAGAACAGTTCCTTCAGTGTACTCACGGCTGACTCGGCCTTAGGCGTCCACAGGAATGGCACCTTAGGGGAGGTGAGCTTGGTCAGGGGGGCAACCACTCGGCTGAAACCCCTGATGAAGCGGCGGTAGAAGTTGGCGAAGCCCAGGAAGCGTTGTAGCTGCTTCCGAGACGTGGGTGTGGGCCACTCCGCAACCGCTCTGATTTTGTCAGGGTCTGGTGACACTTGTCCCCGCTCGATAATAAAACCCAAAAAGGGGACGGACTGCCGGTGGAACTCACATTTTTCTGCTTTCACATACAGTTTATTTTCCATGAGGCGTTGGAGAACCAGACGGACGTGGGAGACGTGTTCATCCTGTGACTTAGAGAATATTAGAATGTCATCCAAATAGACAAACACAAAACGGTGTAGAAAATCCCTCAACACATCGTTAACCATGGCCTGAAACACTGCTGGGGCGTTAGTGAGACCGAATGGCATGACTAGGTATTCAAAGTGTCCGAGAGGGGTATTGAACGCAGTTTTCCATTCGTCTCCCTGCCTGATCCTAACGAGGTGGTAAGCGTTACGCAGGTCGAATTTGGTAAACACGGTGGCACCATGAAGGGGTTCAAATGCTGAGTTGATGAGAGGCAGGGGGTACGTATTTCTGACTGTGATGTTATTTAGTCCTCTGTAGTCAATGCAGGGGCGTAATGTTTTGTCCTTCTTCTCTACAAAAAAGAACCCAGCACCAACAGCGGAAGATGAGGGACGAATGATGCCAGAGGCTAGGGAGTCGCCTATGTAGGTTTCCATAGCTTCTCTCTCAGTACGGGACAGATTGAAAAGCCGACTGGACGGCAAAGGGGCTCCAGGCAGTAACTCAATAGCGCAATCGTATGGCCTATGAGGTGGTAGTGAAAGTGCTTTGGACTTACTGAATACCTCGGCCAGGTCCAGGTACTCTTCAGGGACTGAAGAGAGGTCTGGGGGTTTGACAGGGGAAGCAGGGGAACCTACAGAGGGCGGAATAGCCGACCCAAGGCAAGCAGAATGGCAGTGAGTGCTCCAACTGTGTATTTTGTGGTTTTGCCAGTTAATATGGGGGTTGTGAAGGCTAAGCCAAGGGAAACCGAGGATAAGAGGGGAGGCCGAGGAGGAGACTACTTTAAACTGGATGGTTTCTTTGTGATTGCCGGACAGCATGAGAGAAACGGGGACAGTTTGGTGGGTGATGTTGGCAAACTGATGGCCGTCTATAGCAGTTACTGTTATAGGCTTAGGCAGGGGCTTAATAGGGATCTCAGCCTGAGTGACCAGGTTAACGTCAAGGAAACTATCCTCAGCACCAGAGTCAATGAGAGCAGCTAATGGGAGAGACAGATTCCTGAACTGGACTGTAGCTGGGATAACTAGACGGGGGGGCTGTGGGCATTGAGTCAGGTGTAGCACTCGCAAGTACGCCCACTTTTACCTGCGAGCTTTGTCTTTTGGGCGAACCGGACAGTTAACCAGGAAATGAGTGCGGTCCCCACAGTACACGCACTCACCAGCCCGCATGCGCCGTTCCTTTTCGGCAGGGGACAGACGAGCACGGCCCAGCTGCATGGGCTCGTCTAGTTCCGTGGAGGGAACCGCTGAGGTGTGTGGGCGGTGTCCGAGTGGTGATGTTGCTCGGGTTGCAGAAAGCGAGGGGGCCCCGCCTGCGGTGCGGACCCGACCGCCCCTCTCCTGTCTCCTCTCCCGTAGCCTGTTGTCTATTCGTGTAGCAAGGGAAACGAGAGAATGAAGGTTAGCAGGCTCATCACGAACAGCTAGTTCATCCTTAATCGTGTCACTCAAACCGTTAACAAACGCTCCCTGAAGAGCTTCGTCATTCCACTTGGAATCGGCTGCCAAGGTCCAAAAATCAATGGCGTATTCAGCCACGCTACCCGTGCCCTGTCGTAGCTTCAACAGTCTCTTTGTGGCGGTCCCGGCATGGTCCGGGTGATCAAACACAATTTCCAATTGAGAGGAAAAATCGTCAAACGACAGGCTGGCAATCTGCTGAGTAGAACAAGCCGCTTCTGCCCAAATCAAAGCTTTGCCCCTCAGTAACCCCAGAGCGTAATGTACCTTTGAGGATTCCGTGGAGAAAGACAGGGGCTTCTGTTGGAACACCAAGCGGCACTGAAGCAGGAAACCACGGCATTTGTTCAGGTCCCCGGTGAAAGGTTCGGGTGAGGTTGTAGGGGGTTCCCGAAGGGCAGGAGCGGAAGCCGAGCCTGGAGCAACTGTAGGAGGAACAGGCGGAGGAGAAGCAGAGGGAGGAAGAGTAGTGAGTGTTACCAGGTTAGCTACCTGAGAGGTGAGCTGAGATACTTGATCCAACAACCGCTGGTTGTTATCCAATAGAGACCGGATGAGTTGGTCGTGTTGTCCCAATAACATTCCCTGTGAATGGAGGGCGCGTTGTACGCCATCACCCGTTGTTTCATGTGGCATCTCTGCTGAGTCCATGTTTGGCCAGTTCGTTCTGTTAGGCTTGGTGGGGACTCAGGTGCAGAGACGGACACACGGACAAAGAGGGTGAATTAAGATGTTGTTTATTCAGCGTGTTTTGGCAGAGAGAAACAGTTCAGGGTGGAGCAGCTTCAGACCGGGGTAGGAGCTGAGTGGGGTGGAGAGCCAGTAGTACTGAGAGCTGGATGACGAGGATATCAGACAACAGATGAGCAGGTTGCGGCGTGGGAGTGGCAGGCAGGCAGGCAGCAGGAACAGACGGGATCTGGTCGAAGGAGAGACAGGTTACAAACGTGGCAGAGACAAATATAATGCTGAGAGGGTAACAACTAAACTGAGATCGCTGTACGGAGCCAAGTTACCACAGGTGGTGTAGGAACGAACTGGCGCTGGAGAGGTGGCCAGCCCGGGTAGATAACTGCTGGTTGATTGGTGACAATGAGCTGCAGCTGGATGTAACTGAGCAGGAGAGAGAATGGCCACGCCCCCTGACCTAGATCCTCTGACTGGGCTGCACAGCGGGAGGAGACAGACACAGACAACACACACAGGGAAAAAGGGAAAAGGAAAACAAGCGGGGACAGGAACAACAGTGCCGGACCGTAACACTAAGGAAGTCTCTAGGTTTTGCTCGCCTGAGGTAGAGTATCTCATGATAAGCTGTAGATCACACTATCTACCAAGAGAGTTTTCATCTATATTCTTAATAAAAAAGTTGTCGGATGAAGCAGATGATAAACTACAGGACTGTTTTGCTAGCACAGACTGGAATATGTTCCGGGATTCTCCCGATGGCATTGAGGAGTACACCACATCAGTCACTGGCATCATCAATAAGTGCATCGATGATGTCATCCCCAAAGTGACTGTACATACATACCCCAGCCAGAAGCCATGGATTACAGGCAACATCTGCACTGAGCTAAAGGGTAGAGCTGCCGCTTTCAAGGAGAGGGACTCTAACCCGGAAGCTTATAAGAAATCCCGCTATGCCCTCCGACGAACCATCAAACAGGCAAAGCGTCAATACAGAACTAAGATCGAATCATACTACACCGGCTCCGACACTTGTTGGATGTGGCAAGGCTTGCAAACTATTACAGACAACAAAGGGAAGCACAGCTGCGAGCTGCCCAGTGACACAAGCCTACCAGACAAGCTAAAATACTTCTATGATCGCTTCGAGGCAAGTAACACTGAAACACGCATGAGAGCATCAGCTGTTACGGATGACTGTGTGATCACGCTCTCCGTAGCCGATGTGAATAAGTCCTTTACACAGGTCAACATTCACAAGGCCGCAGGGCCAGACGGATTACCAGCACGTGTACTCCGAGCATGCGCTGACCAACTGGCAAGTGTCTTCACTGATATTTTCAACCTCTCCCTGTCTGAATCTGTAATACCAACATGTTTCAAGAAGACCACCATAGTCCCTGTGCCCAAGAACACTAAGTAACCTGCCTAAATGACTACCGACCCGTAGCACTCACATCTGTAGCCATGAAGTGCTTTGAAAGGCTGGTCATTGCTCACATCAACACCATTATCCCAGAAACCCTAGACCCACTCCAATTTGCATATTGCCCCAACAGATTCACAGATTGTGCAATCTCTATTGCGCTCCACACTGCCCTTTCACACCTGGACAAAAGGAACACCTATGTGAGAATGCTATTAATTGACTACAGCTCAGCATTCAACACCATAGTGACCCTCAAAGCTCATCACTAAGATAAGGACCCTGGGACTAAACACCTCCCTCTGCAACTGGATCCTGGACTTCCTGACGGGCCGCCCCCAGGTGGTAAGAGTAGGTAACAACACATCCGCCACGCTGATCCTCAACACGGGGGCACCTCAGGGGTGCGTGCTCAGTCCCCTCCTGTACTCCCTGTTCACTCATGACTGCATTGCCAGGCATGACTCCAACACCATCATTAAGTTTGCCGATGACACAACAGTGGTAGGCTTGATCACCGACAACAACGATATAGCCTATAGGGAGGAGGTCAGAGACCTGGCCGTGTGGTGCCGGGACAACAACTTCTCCCTCAACGTGATCAAGACAAAGGAGATGATTGTGGACTACAGGGAAAAAGAAGAGGACTTAGCACGCCCCCATTCTCATCGACGGGGCTGTAGTGGAACAGGTTGAGAGCTTCAATTTTCTTGGTGTCCACATCACCAACAAACTCAAATGGTTCAAGCACACCAATACAGTCGTAAAGAGAGCACGACAAAACCTATTCCCCTTCAGGAGACTGAAAAGATTTGGCATGGGTCCTCAGATCCTCAAAAGGTTCTACAGCAGCATCATCGAGAGCATCCTGACTGGTTGCATCACTGCCTGCTATGGCAACTGCTCGGCCTCCGACCGCAAGGCACTACAGAGGGCAGTGCGTATGGCCCAGTACATCACTGGGGCCAAGCTTCCTGCCATCCAGGACCTTTATACCAGGCGGTGTCAGAGGAAGGCCCTAAAAATTGTCAAAGACTCCAGCCACCCTGGTCATAGACTGTTCTCTCTGCTACCGCACAGCAAGTGGTACCGAAGTGCCAAGTCTAGGTCCAAGAGGCTTCTAAACAGCTTCTACCCCCAAGGCATAAGACTCCTGAACATCTAATCAAATGGCTACCCAGACTATTTGCATTGTCCCCCCCTCTTTTACGCTGCTGCTATTCTCTGTTTATTACCTAGGCATAGTCACTTTAATAACTCTACCTACATGTATATATTACATCAATTACCTCGACTAACCGGTGCCCCGCACATTGACATCGGTACCAGTACCCCCTGTATATAGCCTCGCTATTGTTATTTTTACTGCTGCTCTTTAATTATATGTTGCTTTTATTTTGTATTATTTTACATTGTATTTTTTGTGATTTTCTTTGGTACTCTTTCTGAAAAGTTTATTGTTAAGGGCTTGTAAGTAAGCATTTCACTGTAAGGTCTATACCTGTTGTATTCTGCGCATGTGACAAATACAATTTGATTTGATTTATCAAGCTGGCATCTGCTAAACAGGCTATTATTAGTCTAACCACATTGTAACGTTGTTAGCTAGCTAGCCTAACTGACCTTTCGCGGTGAGTTTTCAAATATCGGATGAAGTTAGATGTATTTGCGCCAGCATCTTTAATGTTTATTCCACAAGTTTTGCAAACAGTATTTCGTTTTTTGCCACTGGCATTATACTTCAGGTTCTTGCAACCAAATGTAATAACGAAAGCCTCACCACCTGATGACATTGTTGCTGATTAAGATTTTTTTGTTGTAGTACTACAGTTACGTACGAATGACGCAGACGTTCTAGAACGCTTTTCAACCCTCTATATTAAAAAACTTTCTCTGTTCAATGTTATCTGACAGAATGCACAACAAAAACTCATCCCAGTACTGACTTGCATTGTTCATGAGTCTCTCATCTAGAGTCCAAGTCAAGTCTCAAGTCAATATATCACGAGTCTAAATCAAGTCACAACTTAAGAGTTTCCATCTCTTATACCTGGTGGCTTATCATTATTAATGGATAACAATAGTTTTTCCACCTCTCACACACTAACTTGACCAAATTCAAAACAGCAATCCTTTTCTTTAATTATTTGATATTTTATACAAAAATACGATGTTGTCATTTCACTTCTGAGTTTTTCCACTTTACTAGTGAAATAGTCACTGAAATGATTGCCAATATCGAAAGGTTTTGTAATAAATGACCCATCAACTTCAATGAACAGTGTTTTCTTCCCATGATATCATTTAAGGAGCATGCCACTGCGATAACATCATCAAAATATGTGTATGTGAGCAGTCAAATTTGATTTGATTTGGTTTGATTTGATGAAGCACGGCCCCCTGGGAAGCGTAGTTTTGCCAGTCATCATATTACAGATGTCCCAAGGACCCCCATGGGAGCAGCTACTATGGAGGAATTGTAGTCTTTTTTATTGTGTGTATTAATAACTGCAGTGGGCTATATCAGGGTCACACAGAGTGTTTCTTGGTAGTCTTAAACAAACTTTGAAACAAATGAATTCACCTCACACACGGTCATGGGCTTAAAAAAAGAAGACACCTGTACCATGTCAGATATAGAGTTGAAATGCATTCCATTTTGAGTTTGCATCCCAATATTACACTTTATATACTGTACATCACAGAAGACTGAACTGTAACAAAACTGTTTGACATAGAAACACTGGATTTTCAGCATTTATTTAAAAATAATGTTTCCACCCATGAGGCCACTAGGCCATTTGACTTCAGGAAAGGGCTACATCCTAATTCTAGTCCCCTGACACTTGATGATTTGGCTGACCTGCGATCGGGAGAAAATACTATTTTCTGTTGCAAATGTGTTTCTGAACCATTGGTTGTTGGCATAGGAGGACCATCTGGTCAAATAGGACTTCTGAAGAACAACAAAATAAAACCTGGCCATTTATTCACTGTTGTCAATGTGATAAAACAGTGTCATTATCATTTAATGTTGGCTGTTTGTACGCCAGTCACTCCTTTGACAAACTGGTAGAGCACGGCGTTTGTAACGCCAAGGTAGTGGGTTCGATCCCCGGGACCACCCATACACAAAAAATGTATGCACGTATGACTGTAAGTCGCTTTGGATAAAAGCGTATGCTAAATGGCATATTATATTATTATTATAAAGCATTGAAGCCAGCGGGTTGTACTGGAGCCATTTAGTGACAAACACCGTGGCATGCACAAATACGCACACACGCGCACACACACACACACACACGCGCACACACACAAACACACGCGCACACACACACATAAACACACACACACACACTCAGGCACGCATGCAGACACACACACACACACATATAAACAGTTGTAGTAGGACGTTTATTATTATTATTATTTTTTTTTTGTGTGCATCACTTGATATCCCCCATGTTTATATATATATATATATATATATATATATATATATATATATATATATATATATACATATATATACATATACAGTGGGGAGAACAAGTATTTGATACACTGCTGATTTTGCAGGTTTTCCTACTTACAAAGCATGTAGTGGTCTGTCATTTTTATCATAGGTACACTTCAACTGTGAGAGACGGAATCTAAAACAAAAATCCAGAAAATCACATTGTATGATTTTTAAGTAATTCATTTGCATTTTATTGCATGACATAAGTATTTGATACATCAGAAAAGCAGAACTTAATATTTGGTACAGAAACCTTTGTTTGCAATTACAGAGATCATACGTTTCCTGTAGGTCTTGACCAGGTTTGTACACACTGCAGCAGGGATTTTGGCACACTCCTCCATACAGACCTTCTCCAGATCCTTCAGGTTTCGGGGCTGTCGCTGGGCAATACAGACTTTCAGCTCCCTACAAATATTTTCTTTTGGGTTCAGGTCTGGAGACTGGCTAGGCCACTCCAGGACCTTGAGATGCTTCTTACGGAGCCACTCCTTAGTTGCCTTGGCTGTGTGTTTCGGGTCGTTGTCATGCTGGAAGACCCAGCCACGACCCATCTTCAATGCTCTTACTGAGGGAAGGAGGTTGTTGGCCAAGATCTCGCGATACATGGCCCCATCCATCCTCCCCTCAATACAGTGCAGTCGTCCTGTCCCCTTTGCAGAAAAGCATCCCCAAAGAATGATGTTTCCACCTCCATGCTTCACGGTTGGGATGGTGTTCTTGGGGTTGTACTCATCCTTCTTCTTCCTCCAAACACGGCAAGTGGAGTTTAGACCAAAAATCTCTATTTTTGTCTCATCAGACCACATGACCTTCTCCCATTCCTCCTCTGGATCATCCAGATGGTCATTGGCAAACTTCAGACAGGCCTGGACATGCGCTGGCTTGAGCAGGGGGACATTGCGTGCGCTGCAGGATTTTAATCCATGACGGCATAGTGTGTTACTAATGGTTTTCTTTGAGACTGTGGTCCCAGCTCTCTTCAGGTCATTGACCAGGTCCTGCCGTGTAGTTCTGGGCTGATCCCTCACCTTCCTCATGATCATTGATGCCCCACGAGGTGAGATCTTGCATGGAGCCCCAGACCGAGGGTGATTGACCATCATCTTGAACTTCTTCCATTTTCTAATAATTGCGCCAACAGTTGTTGCCTTCTCACCAAGCTGCTTGCCTATTGTCCTGTAGCCCATCCCAGCCTTGTGCAGGTCTACAATTTTATCCCTGATGTCCTTACACAGCTCTCTGGTCTTGGCCATTGTGGAGAGGTTGGAGTCTGTTTGATTGAGTGTGTGGACAGGTGTCTTTTATACAGGTAACGAGTTCAAACAGGTGCAGTTAATACAGGTAATGAGTGGAGAACAGGAGGGCTTCTTAAAGAAAAACTAACAGGTCTGTGAGAGTTGGAATTCTTACTGGTTGGTAGGTGATCAAATACTTATGTCAAGCAATAAAATGCAAATTAATTACTTAAAAATCATACAATGTGATTTTCTGGATTTTTGTCTCTCACAGTTGAAGTGTACCTATGATAAAAATTACAGACCTCTACATGCTTTGTAAGTAGGAAAACCTGCAAAATCGGCAGTGTATCAAATACTTGTTCTCCCCACTGTATACACAAATACATACATATACACACATACATACATACATACACACACATACATACCCACATACATACATACATACATACATACATACACATACATATCCTTAAAAAAAAAATATATATATATATATATATATTCCCCTTTATTACTTTCCAACCCGCCACCCTTTCCCTACTTGGAGTAAACTAGTGAACAACAATGCTTAGGCCTCTACTTCCAGCTTATACTTGCTATCTACATTTTATGGACACAGTCAATTTTACAATAATTATATTTTGTTTGTTTTTTCTCCTGAACTTCTTCTACTCTCAACCTCTCCAATCATTTTCATGATGTCCATCCGGTTTGCTTCTATATGCCATATCTTTCTAACTGTGCTCTTTCACAAAAGCTCTCAACCTACAACCTATATACTTATTATGGACACAGTATGCTTACATTATTAGTTATCTTGCTATTGTTTGTTGTTAGTTGTTATTAGTCCCATCCTTCAATTCCATTCATTCATTCAATTCCAATTCTACATTCCATTGTAGTAGGAAGTTACTATCGAAGTGCAATTAATGATGGTCTGGTAATGGTCACTGTGGCAACTGGTTAATAATGGTGAGTTAGGAATGGCACCAAGTTCGTTTTCACTACCCTCTTTATGACTCCAATATGGCCAGCTGTGTGTGTGTGTGTGTGTGTGTGTGTGTGTGTGTTTGTGTGTGTGTTTGTGTGTGTGTGTGCATGCGTGTGTGAATATGTGTTTCTTTGGATGGATGAGTTGGGAGCCATTAAAACATATGCATAAGCAAGGACTCGCCACAATATTACAACCCCCCCCCCCCCCCCCCCCCCCCCCCCCCCCCCAAAACCCTTCCACCCCTCTTTTACTCCTCCACTGTATTTACCCAATGATATATGAGATGAACCTAATACTGTTGTCACCAATCCAATGTCCTGATTACAAACAATTATTCACTCTCACTTACCAAAATAAAAGGGTAATGGGGGCCTCATAAATCCTCTTATTTTCTTCTCCCTATCCTCCCAGGAACAACGCACAGTTCCCCAGGGTTCTAGAGGAGTCCCAGATCTGGACTAAGTTCTAGTAGTCCCACAAGCAGACACACACACATTCCAGGACTCCCCCTCTGACAGAATGGAAGGGTTACCATGACGCTGCTCGTCGATGACGCCTAGTTGAAATTCTGCTTGCCGTCCCTTTCCTTAGTCTCTCTCCTTCACCCTGTCTCTCACCCTCTCTCTATCACTCTCATTCTCCCTGTCTCTCACCCTTTCTCCATCACTCTCCTTCTCCTTGTCGCTCACCCTCTCTCCATCACTCTCCTTCTCCGTTTCGCTCACCCTCTCTCCATCACTCTCCATTCTCCGTCTCTCATCCTCTCTCCATCACTCTCATTCTCCCTGTCTCTTACCCTCTCTCCTTCTCTTCCTTTCCCTGTCTCAAGCCCTTGCTCCATCTCTCTCCTCCTCCCTGCCTCTCACATCACTCTCCTCCTCCCTGCCTCTCACCCTCTCTCCATCACTCTCCACCTCCCAGCCTCTCACCCTCTCTCCATCACTCTCCTCCTCCCTGCCTCTCACCCTCTCTCCATCACTCTCCTCCTCCCTGCCTCTCACCCTTTTTCCATCACTCTCCCTCTCGCTCCCTCTCTCCACTCCCTGGATGGTTTTGGTTAACAGAAATGATAAGTGGGAGGGAGAAGGGGAAGAGGAGGGAGGGAGGGCAAAGAGAGGGGATGAGAGTAGAAATAAAGAGGGCCAATAAGCTGCAAAGTATGTTATAATCCTTCCTAAATCACTTATTATGAGTCCTGTAAAGCAGAAATAAAATAATTAGGGGGCCGTGAGAGAGGGACCCCGGCTAAACCCCCTCCCTTTACGCAGATTGCCAAGTAACACTCAGCATTGCAAATGTCCTGCGACAACACTATAGGGCTGTGAAAGAAAGGGAGGGATGGAGACAGAGATTGAGGGAGGGATGATGGTGAGAGGGATGGAATGAGGAAGGAAGAGGGATATGCGGCTTGAAAAAGAACAGAGGAAAGAAAATAAAACAGAAGAGGAAAGGAGGGATGGAGGGATGGAGGGCGGGCGGAGGGAGGAGGGATGGAGAGATGGAGGGATGGAGGGCGGAGGGAGGAGGGATGGAGGGATGGAGGGATGGAGGGATGGAGGGATGGAGGGTGGAGGGAGGAGGGATGGAGGGATGGAGGGATGGAGGGATGGAGGGATGGAGGGAGGAGGGATGAAGGGAAGGAAGGAGGACGGGAGGAGCACTATGGGGGGGATGTTTAAGTAATTTACGAAGGCAGATTCGTTCTGTGAACAGTCATTGATGGACTGTTTGTCTGTCGCTCCAAGGACAAGAAGAGAGGTGCTAATGGGGTAAGTGGCCCGTTGGATTCGATTGGGTCAAACACGTGTTCCATTCCACTTCATTTGACTCTGCCGTATAGCCAGACCCCCTCACTCCCACTTACACACACACACACACACACACACACACACACACACACACACACACACACACACACACACACACACACACTGATACGCACGTGCAACACAGATACACCAACACACTCTAAAGCTGTTCCCCCTCGTCTGGCTGAGCCCATTAAGTGTGTAGGATCATGAGCAGTGGAGTGTCTCTTATTCACACAATCAATCCCCCATCAGCCAGATAGCACAGAATAACTTAACCAGCCAACCAGACAGAGGCAGGAAGAGACTGCATATAAACCATGGGATTAAGGGTATTGGGTAATCAACCTTAAACTCAACCATCCAATATCAGAACATCCCGTCCACTAAAGTGGAGGGGAGTGTTAAGATGAATTCATACTAACATGTATGAACCGAGAGGGTCTGCCAACCCCTTATGAAACAACACTGATTTACAGCAATAAAAACGTAACAATAGGGCTTGTTGATTGGATTTCTGTAGTGCTTCTCCACCTAGCTGCTCAAAGTGCTTTACATAGTGAGAGTGGAACTCACCTCGTCCACCAACAATGTGTAGCACCCACTTGGGTGATGCACAGCAACCATTTGTGCCAGAACATTCAACACACACCAGCTAACAGCATTCAGTCACCACCAGAGTTGAGTACCACACTCCCCTGACTTAAGTTAACATTACAGTGAACAGTCAACCCAGGCAGGTCCAGGGGATGGGACAGATAGGTAGAGGGGGACCATTAGGACGGTGGCATCAAGAGAGAAGACTGCCAGTAAAGCTCTATGTACGATGGCAGTCTTACCGGGAAATGGTGCCCTGGTCAAAAGTAGTGCACTATGTAGGGAATAGGGTGCCATTAGGGACAGAGGGGGTCTTTGAAGAGTCACCCAGTTAAAAGGATCAGCGGCAGTGCTGTGCCTGCGAGTGTTACATCCTGTTCAGGAAGAAAGAGTTTGAGAGTGTGTCCTCCGTTTGGTTTGTGGATACTGTCATCTTCCGTAACTGCTGGTACTGTGTGTGTGTGTGTGTGTGTGTGTGTGTGTGTGTGTGTGTGTGTGTGTGTGTGTGTGTGTGTGTGTGTGTGTGTGTGTGTGTGTGTGTGTGTGTGTGTGTGTGTGTGTGTGTGTGTGTGCGTTTGTGTGTCTGTGTGTGTTTGTGTGACTGTACATTATCAGGCACATCACTATGTCTTGGAAAACCTTGAAGACATAGAAACACAGATGAACTCAACTTGTGTGTGTGTTTGTGTGACTGTACATTATCAGGCACATCACTATGTCTTGGAAAACCTTGAAGACAGAAACACAGATGAACTCAACTAAATATATACAATTTAACATTAATAAAACACTGTGGCAATGCAACCCTTGGATGCCTTGGAAACTGAAATGAACAAAAATAAGTTGCAATTTTGTGATCATCATTAGAAACTATTGCCTTGTGGAAGGTTGAAAGACATAGTGACTGAGTTGAAATCAACTAAAATAAGATAGATTAAACACCACTAGATTGTTAGATGACACACTTTGCTCTACTAGGAGCAGAAAATATAATTAGAGCAGAATAAGGAATATAACCCCTCTTGAACCTTGGACAGAGACGTATAGGTATGAACTGGATCATGGAAAGATTTTGACCTTGTCAATAGCAATCATAACCATGTTGTGTAGCAGGAAGCTATAGCTTTGGAAGTCCTTACCAGAAGAGGTGAGATGGAGAGCCTTATCACCGGTGCTCATTCATATATTAATGTGTGGTTTGACTCGTTCATGGTCAATAATTCAATAAAAACAGTTTCAGCTCTGCGGCTACCCTGTTGTTTAGTCTCAAGCCTGCCTGTATCTACCCTGTTGTTTAGTCTCAAGCCTGCCTGTATCTACCCTGTTGTTTAGTCTCAAGACTGCTTGTATCTACCCTGTTGTTTAGTCTCAAGCCTGCCTGTATCTACCCTGTTGTTTAGTCTAAAGCCTGCCTGTATCTGCCCTGTTGTTTAATCTCAAGCCTGCCTGTATTTACCCTGTTGTTTAGTCTCAAGCCTGCCTGTATCTACCCTGTTCTTTAGTCTCAAGCCTGCCTATATCTACCTTGTTGTTTAGTCTAAAGCCTGCCTGTATCTACCCTGTTGTTTAATCTCAAGCCTGCCTGTATTTACCCTGTTGTTTAGTCTCAAGCCTGCCTGTATCTACCCTGTTGTTTAGTCTCAAGCCTGCCTGTATCTACCCTGTTGTTTAGTCTCAAGCCTGCCTGTATCTACCTTGTTGTTTAGTCTCAAGCCTGCCTGTCTACCCTGTTGTTTAGTCTCAAGCCTGCCTGTATCTACCCTGTTGTTTAGTCTCAAGCCTGCCTGTATCTACCCTGTTGTTTAGTCTCAAGCCTGCCTGTATCTACCCTGTTGTTTAGTCTCAAGTCTGCCTGTATCTACCCTGTTGTTTGGTCTCAAGCCTGCCTGTATCTATCCTGATGTTTAGTCTCAAGCCTGCCTGTATCTACCCTGTTGTTTAGTCTAAAGCCTGCTTGTATCTACCCTGTTGTTTAGTCTAAAGCCTGCCTGTATCTACCATGTTGTTTAGTCTAAAGCCTGCCTGTATGTACCCTGTTGTTTAGTCTCAAGCCTGCCTGTATGTACCCTGTTATTTAGTCTCAAGCCTGCCTGTATCTACCCTGTTGTATAGTCTCAAGCCTGCCTGTATCTACCCTGTTGTTTAGTCTCAAGCCTGCCTGTATCTATCCTGTTGTTTAGTCTCAAGCCTGCCGGTATCCATCTTGTTCAGTCTCAAGCCTGCCTGTATCTACCCTGTTGTTTAGTCTAAAGCCTGTATCTACCCTGTTGTTTAGTCTCAAGCCTGCCTGTATCTACCCTGTTGTTTAGTCTAAATTCTGCCTGTATCTATCCTGATGTTTAGTCTCAAGCCTGCATGTATCTACCCTGTAATTTAGTCTAAAGCCTGCCTGTATCTACCCTGTTGTTTAGTCTCAAGCCTGCCTGTATCTAACCTGTTGTTTAGTCTCAAGCCTGCCTGTATCTATCCTGATGTTTAGTCTCAAGCCTGCCTGTATATATCCTGATGTTTAGTCTCAAGCCTGCCTGTATCTGCCCTGTTGTTTAGTCTAAAGCCTGCATGTATCTACCCTGTTGTTTAGTCTCAAGCCTGCCTATATCTACCCTGTTGTTTAGTCTCAAGCCTGCCTGTATCTACCTTGTTGTTTAGTCTCAAGCCTGCCTGTATCTACCCTGTTGTTTAGTCTCAAGCCTGCCTGTATCTACACTGTTGTTTAGTCTCAAGCCTGCCTGTATCTATCCCGTTGTTTAGTCTCAAGCCTGCCTCTATCTATCCTGTTGTTTAGTCCCAAGCCTGCCTGTATCTATCCTGATGTTTAGTCTCAAGCCTGCCTGTATCTATCCTGATGTTTAGTCTCAAGCCTGCCTCTATCTATCCTGATGTTTAGTCTCAAGCCTGCCTGTATCTACCCTGATGTTTATTCTCAAGCCTGCCTATATCTATACTGATGTTTAGTCTCAAGCCTGCCTGTATCTATCATGTTGTTTAGTCTTGTTAAGTCTCCTGGCTTCAACACATGCACGTATGCACACACTCACATACACACACAGACAGTCACATATACATTTACATTTACATTTACATTTACGTCATTTAGCAGACGCTCTTATCCAGAGTGGCTTACAAATTGGTGCATTCACCTTATGATAGTCAGTGGGACAACCACTTTACAATATATATATTTATTTATTTATTTATTTATTTTTTGGGGGGGGGGGGTGTAGGGGGAGGGTAGAAGGATTACTTTAATGCTATCCCAGGTATTCCTTAAAGAGGTGGGGTTTCAAGTGTCTCCAGAAGGTGGTGAGTGACTCCGCTGTCCTGGCGTCGTGAGGGAGCTTGTTCCAACATTGGGGTGCCAGAGCAGCGAACAGTTTTGACTGGGCTGAGCGGGAACTGTGCTTCCGCAGAGGTAGGGGGGCCAGCAGGCCAGAGGTGGATGAACGCAATGCCCTCGTTTGGGTGTAGGGACTGATCAGAGCCTGAAGGTACGGAGGTGCCGTTCCCCTCAAAGCTCCGTAGGCAAGCACCATGGTCTTGTAGCAGATGCTGGCTTCAACTGGAAGCCAGTGGAGTGTGCGGAGGAGCGGGGTGACGTGAGAGAACTTGGGAAGGTTGAACACCAGACGGGCTGTAGCGTTCTGGATGAGTTGTAGGGGTTTAATGGCACAGGCAGGGAGCCCAGCCAACAGCGAGTTGCAGTAATCCAGACGGGAGATGACAAGTGCCTGGATTAGGATCTGTGCCGCTTCCTGTGTAAGGTAGGGTCGTACTCTGCGAATGTTGTAGAGCATGAACCTACAGGATTGGGTCACCGCTTTGATGTTAGCGGAGAACGACAGGGTGTTGTCCAGGGTCACGCCAAGGTTCTTTGCACTCTGGGAGGAGGACACAACGGTGTTGTCAACCGTGATGGCGAGATCATGGAGCGGGCAGTCCTTCCCCAGGAGGAAGAGCAGCTCCGTCTTGCCGAGGTTCAGCTTGAGGTGTTGATCCATCATCCACAGTCATCCACAACCTTCTTTTCAAAATGGTTGACGAAGTCATCCACAGAGAGGGAGGAGGGAGGGGGAGGAGGAGGAGGATTCAGTAGGGATGAGAAGGTGGCAAAGAGCTTCCTAGGGTTAGAGGCAGAGGCTTGAAATGTAGAGTCTTAGAAAGTGGCTTTAGCAGCAGAAACAGAGGAAGAAAATGTAGAGAGGAGGGAGTGAAAAGATGACAGGTCGGCAGAGAGTCTAGTTTTCCTCCATTTCCGCTCGGCTGCCCGGAGCCCTGTTCTGTGAGCTCGCAATGAGTCGTCAAGCCACGGAGCAGGAGTGGACGACCGAGCCGGCCGGTAGGATAGGTGACATAGAGAGTCAAAAGATGCAGAAAGGGAAGAGAGGAGGGTTGAGGAGGCAGAATCAGGAGATTGGAGGGAGAAGGATTGAGCAGAGGGAAGAGATGATAGGATGGAAGAGGAGAGAGTAGCGGGAGAGAGGAGAGCGAGAGAGAAAAGGATACAAAGTAGTGGACAGAGACTTGGAGGGGAGTTGAAGTGAGATTAGTAGAAGAACAGGATCTAGTAAAGATGAGGTCAAGCGTATTGCCTGCCTTGTGAGTAGGGGGAGACGGTGAGAGGGTGAGGTCAAAAGAGGAGAGAAGTGGAAAGAAGGAGGCAGAGAGAAATGAGTCAAAGGTAGACGTAGGGAGGTAAGGTCACCCAGAACTGTAAGGGGTGAGCCATCCTCAGGAAAGGAACTTATCAAGGCATCAATCTCATTGATGAACTCTCCAAGGGAACCTGGAGGGCGATAAATGATAAGGATGTTAAGCTTGAATTGGCTAGTGACTGTGACAGCATGGAATTCAAATGAGGAGATAAACAGATGGGTCAGGGGAGAAAGAGAGAATGTCCACTTGGGAGAGACCAGATGCTCTCGGGGTATGTGAGAACATATGGTCAGACGAGGAGAGAGCAGTAGGAGTAGCAGTGTTTTCTGTGGTAATCCATGTTTCTGTCAGCGCCACGCGGTGTGAGGCGTTTGTATGGCCTGTGCAAAGAGGAGAGAACAGGGATAGACAGACACATAGTTGACAGGCTACAGAAAAGGCTACACTAATGCAAAGGAGATCGGAATGAAATTAACTAAACATCTGGGGAAGCGAGGCCTCCCTCACTAACCTTTCACTGAAACACTAAAATACAACTCTTCCAACTTCCACTTTAGAAATTATAATTGCTGTAATCTACAGTAGTTCAATGTTTCCAGTAATAGACTAACTTAGTTTATTCAGCTAGCTAACTTGGTACAGTATTCTTCTGTGAAAACCGCCCAGGGCACCGTATCCTATGACGCCATAGCTAACTAGCATGCTAGCATCCAATAACACACGGTTTAGCACCAATACTTGGTTACAACAAACTACCAATGGATCATTCATGTCCGTGTCTAGTTCTTTTCATAATGCAGAAGTAATTAAACGTTGGCTAGCTAGCACAAAGTCAGTCATGCTAGCTACACAAGTGGACTACACATCTCGAATGTTCAGAAAGTGAAGCTTACATTGCAAATTTCTCATTGACTAAAATGATACAGTACTGCTAGCTGGTAATGTTGGCTAGCTAGCAGTGGCTGCGGTTTTGACTGTTTGAAAATGTAGCTGGCTAGCTAACCTCGATAGTTTCTCTATACTACACCTTTGTCTTTGATACCAAGACAACTATGTAGCTAGCTAACTTTACACTAATAAAATCATTCCATTGAAATGTATTTAGTTGCTACAGTACTGCTAGCTGGTATAGTTGGCCAGCTAGCAGTGGCTGCAGTGTTGACTTAGTATGGAAAACGGTGTCGCAGCGAACAAATGTAGCTGGCTAATATTACACTAATCAAATCAAATAAATATGTTGTAATGTATTTGGTTGCTACAGTACTGCTAGCTGGTAAGGTTGGCTAGCTAGCAGTGGCTGCGGTGTTGACTGCTAGCTGGTAAAGTTGGCTATAACTACCTACAATAACTACCTAGATAAACTATCTACAATACCTACAATACCTACCTACAATAATTACAGGTACTCTTAAGCGTGAAATAACATTGGGAACAACTATCCACAGTTGCTAACAGTTACCAAATTACCAGAAGCTACCCGCTAGCTAGCTAGCTTTATTGGTCCAGGTAGTGGGTTAGCTAGCTAGCCTCGTGCTTCACCGGGCTCAGCCGAATACACTACAATACTTACCTACAATAACTACCTACAATAACTACCTGGATAAACTACCTACAATACCTAACTACAATACCTACCTACAATCTAAATGCATGGTTTAAGCTTTACTCGACACATATAAAGAAGAAGCCAAGCTTACCTACCCGCTTAGAGGAACACAACCTCACCCCATCGCCTCCTCCTAAGAGGACACTATGAGTTGGTCTCCAGTTACACACTCACAAACACACTCATACGCAGACACATGCAGACACACACAGACACAGACACACACACACAAAAACACACACAGACACACACACATGCAAACACACACAATAAGCATTACAAATTACAATTGTCTCCAAAAACAGTGCATGTAAATATTTAATGCTACAGTATTCGTGTTTTTTAATAATGTAACGTTAGAGCTAGAGGTATTTAACGTTAGAGGTAGAGATATTTAACGTTAGAGGTATTTAACGTTAGAGGTAGAGGTATTTAACGTTAGAGGTATTTAACGTTAGAGGTAGAGATATTGAACGTTAGAGCTAGAGGTATTTAACATTAGAGCTAGAGGTATTTAACGTTAGAGGTATTTAACGTTAGAGGTAGAGGTATTTAACATTAGAGCTAGAGGTATTTAACGTTAGAGCTAGAGGTATTTAACGTTAGAGGTATTTAACATTAGAGCTAGAGGTATTTAACGTTAGAGCTAGAGGTATTTAACGTTAGAGGTATTTAACGTTAGAGGTAGAGGTATTTAACGTTAGAGGTATTTAACGTTAGAGCTAGAGATATTTAACGTTAGAGGTATTTAACGTTAGAGCTAGAGATATTTAACATTAGAGCTAGAGGTATTTAACGTGAGAGATAGAGGTATTTAACGTTAGAGGTATTTAACGTTAGAGGTAGAGGTATTTAACGTTAGAGGTATTTAACGTTAGAGGTAGAGGTATTTAACGTTAGAGGTATTTAACGTTAGAGATAGAGATATTTAACATTAGAGCTAGAGGTATTTAACGTTAGACGTAGATGTATTTAACGTTAGAGGTAGAGGTATTTAACGTTAGAGCTAGAGATATTTAACGTTAGAGGTATTTAACGTTAGAGCTAGAGGTATTTAACGTTAGAGGTATTTAACATTAGAGGTAGAGGTATTTAACGTTAGAGGTATTTAACGTTAGAGCTAGAGGTATTTAACATTAGAGCTAGAGGAATTTATCGTTAGAGGTATTTAACGTTAGAGCTAGAGGTATTTAACGTTAGAGGTATTTAACATTAGAGGTAGAGGTATTTAACATTAGAGGTATTTAACGTTAGAGCTAGAGGAATTTAACATTAGAGGTATTTAACGTTAGAGGTATTTAACGTTAGAGGAATTTAACGTTAGAGGTATTTAACGTTAGAGGAATTTAACATTAGAGCTAGAGGTATTTAACATTAGAGCTAGAGGAATTTATCGTTAGAGGTATTTAACGTTAGAGCTAGAGGTATTTAACGTTAGAGGTATTTAACATTAGAGGTAGAGGTATTTAACATTAGAGGTATTTAACATTAGAGCTAGAGGAATTTAACATTAGAGGTATTTAACGTTAGAGGTATTTAACGTTAGAGGAATTTAACGTTAGAGGTATTTAACGTTAGAGGAATTTAACATTAGAGCTAGAGGTATTTAACGTTAGAGCTAGAGGTATTTAACGTTAGAGCTAGAGGTATTTAACGTTAGAGGTATTTAACGTAAGAGCTAGAGGTATTTAACATTAGAGCTAGAGGAATTTAACATTAGAGCTAGAGGTATTTAACATTAGAGGTATTTAACGTTAGAGGTATTTAACGTTAGAGGTATTTAACATTAGAGGTATTTAACGTTAGAGGTATTTAACGTTAGAGGTAGAGATATTTAACGTTAGAGGTATTTAACGTTAGAGCTAAAGATATTTAACATTAGAGCTAGAGGTATTTCATGTTAAAGCTAGAGGTATTTAACGTTAGAGGTATTTAACATTACAGCTAGAGGTATTTAACGTTAGAGGTATTTAACATTAGAGCTAGAGGTATTTAACGTTAGAGGTATTTAACGTTAGAGCTAAAGATATTTAACATTAGAGCTAGAGGTATTTCATGTTAAAGATAGAGGTATTTAACGTTAGAGGTAGAGGTATTTAATGTTAGAGGTAGATGTATTTAATGTTAGAGCTAGAGGTATTTAATGTTAGAGCTAGAGGTATTTAACATTAGAGGTATTTAACGTTAGAGGTAGAGATATTTAATGTTAGAGCTAGAGGTATTTAACATTAGAGGTATTTAACGTTAGAGGTATTTAACATTAGAGCTAGAGGTATTTAATGTTAGAGGTAGATGTATTTAATGTTAGAGCTAGAGGTATTTAATGTTAGAGCTAGAGGTATTTAACATTAGAGGTATTTAACGTTAGAGGTAGAGGTATTTAACATTAGAGCTAGAGGTATTTAATGTTAGAGCTAGAGGTATTTAATGTTAGAGCTAGAGGTATTTAACATTAGAGGTATTTAACGTTAGAGGTAGAGGTATTTAACATTAGAGGTATTTAACGTTAGAGGTAGAGGTATTTAACATTAGAGGTATTTAACGTTAGAGGTAGAGATATTTAACGTTAGAGCTAGAGATATTTAACATAACAATGTCCTCAGCACAGACCCTATTTAGTTAAGAGCCCACTGAAGCCCTGACTCAAGGTGAGAGAGAGAGAGAGAGAGAGAGAGAGAGAGAGAGAGAGAGAGAGAGAGAGAGAGAGAGAGAGAGAGAGAGAGAGAGAGAGAGAAACGGAGGTGGGTAGTGGAGGAATGGTTGGTGCTAAGAAGTAGAGAGGGTAAAAATCTATTAGAGAGAAATAGGTAATGAATACAGGGATAAGTAAAAGAGAGAGGTTAAAGAGAGGGTTTAAAGAGAGGTATTACAGTTTTTTTGGATTGCTTACACACTAAAATTAAAAGTAGTACACTATTAGCAAAACCTTACACTCAAGAAGCAAAACATCAGCCCATATTTGCACAACTATAAGCACATTGTCAACCTTACACTTGTTGCAAAACTCTACACACAGTGATTTGCAAAACACTAAACACACTTAACATACATTACACACAAAAATCTATCATGAAGTCACGTCCTTGCAATACCAAAGCACTGACTGTCAAATTACCACACCGTCCAACCAATTGGTTCAACACAGTCATCAGGTGTGCAAACACTCGTTTGCTTAATTGTAGACACACCAATCAGGTGTATAAGCACTATAAAAAGCAGCAGGTGAGTTCATCGGTCTTCAAGCACAATGGAAAGAGTCAGAGAAAGAGTAAGACGAGGAGGAGGAGGAGGAGGAGGACGACGAGGAGAACGAGGAGGACGACGAGGAGAACGAGGAGGACGACGAGGAGAACGAGGAGAACGAGGAGGACGACGAGGAGGACGAGGAGGAGGACGAGGAGGACGAGGAGAACGAGGAGGAGGACGAGGAGAACGAGGAGGAGGACGAGGAGAACGAGGAGAACGAGGAGGACGAGGAGGACGAGGAGAACGAGGAGGACGAGGAGGAGAACGAGGAGGAGGAGGAGGAGGAGGAAGGGGAGGAAGAGGAAGAGGAAGAGGAAAATAGGTATTTTTACAATACCTAGAAGTGCTAAAAGTGTTTTAGGTTTATCACAGCAGAGTGTAACTCGTGCAAACAGAGTATAGTAATGTGAAACGTGTGTGTTTCATATGGTAACAAAGTGTGGTTTTTAAAAAGAAGTGTATAGTTTTTACAAGAGTGTTTAATTTTGCAAAGGATCTGTAGTGTTTTGCTAATTGGGTGTGTGGTTGTGCTAATTGTGTGTAGTGTTTTGAAAACACGGGCCCTGTTTTGAAAATCGTGCTTAAGCAATCAAAAAAAACTGTAAAGAGAGGATTTAAAGAGAGGGGTAAAAGAGAGGGGTAAAAGAGAGGGGTTAAAGAGAGGGGTAAAAGAGAGGGGTTAGAGAGAGGGGTAAAAGAGAGAGGTTAAAGAGAGGGTTTAAAGAGAGGGTTTAAAGAGAGGATTTAAAGAGAGGGGTAAAAGAGAGGGGTTAAAGAGAGGGGTAAAAGAGAGGGTTTAAAGAGAGGGGTTAAAGAGAGAGGTTAAAGAGAGGGTCTAAAGAGAGAGGTTAAAGAGAGGGTTTAAAGAGAGGGGTTAAAGAGAGAGGTTAAAGAGAGGGTTTAAAGAGAGGATTTAAAGAGAGGGGTAAAAGAGAGGGGTTAAAGAGAGGGGTAAAAGAGAGGGGTTAAAGAGAGGGGTAAAAGAGAGAGGTTAAAGAGAGGGTTTAAAGAGAGGGGTAAAAGAGAGGGGTTAAAGAGAGGGGTAAAAGAGAGGGGTTAAAGAGAGGGGTAAAAGAGAGAGGTTAAAGAGAGGGTTTAAAGAGAGGGGTTAAAGAGAGGGTTTAAAGAGAGGGGTTAAAGAGAGAGGTTAAAGAGAGGGTTTAAGAGAGAGGTTAAAGAGAGGGTTTAAAGAGAGGGGTTAAAGAGAGAGGTTAAAGAGAGGGTTTAAAGAGAGAGGTTAAAGAGAGGGTTTAAAGAGAGGGGTTAAAGAGAGAGGTTAAAGAGAGGGTTTAAAGAGAGGATTTAAAGAGAGGGGTAAAAGAGAGGGGTAAAAGAGAGAGGTTAAAGAGAGGGTTTAAAGAGAGGGGTTAAAGAGAGGATTTAAAGAGAGGGGTAAAAGAGAGGGGTTAAAGAGAGGGGTTAAAGAGAGGATTTAAAGAGAGGGGTAAAAGAGAGGGGTTAAAGAGAGGGGTAAAAGAGAGGGGTTAAAGAGAGGGGTAAAAGAGAGAGGTTAAAGAGAGGATTTAAAGAGAGGGGTAAAAGAGAGGGGTTAAAGAGAGGGGTAAAAGAGAGGGGTTAAAGAGAGGGGTAAAAGAGAGAGGTTAAAGAGAGGGTTTAAAGAGAGGGGTTAAAGAGAGGATTTAAAGAGAGGGGTAAAAGAGAGGGGTTAAAGAGAGGGGTAAAAGAGAGGGGTTAAAGAGAGGGGTAAAAGAGAGAGGTTAAAAAGAGGGTTTAAAGAGAGGGGTTAAAGAGAGGGTTTAAAGAGAGGGGTTAAAGAGAGAGGTTAAAGAGAGGGTTTAAAGAGAGAGGTTAAAGAGAGGGTTTAAAGAGAGGGGTTAAAGATAGAGGTTAAAGAGAGGGTTTAAAGAGAGGGGTTAAAGAGAGAGGTTAAAGAGAGGGTTTAAAGAGAGGATTTAAAGAGAGGGGTAAAAGAGAGGGGTTAAAGAGAGGGGTAAAAGAGAGGGGTTAAAGAGAGGGGTAAAAGAGAGAGGTTAAAGAGAGGGTTTAAAGAGAGGGGTTAAAGAGAGGGTTTAAAGAGAGGGGTTAAAGAGAGAGGTTAAAGAGAGGGTTTAAAGAGAGAGGTTAAAGAGAGGGTTTAAAGAGAGGGGTTAAAGAGAGAGGTTAAAGAGAAGGTTTAAAGAGAGAGGTTAAAGAGAGGGTTTAAAGAGAGGGGTTAAAGAGAGAGGTTAAAGAGAGGGTTTAAAGAGAGGATTTAAAGAGAGGGGTAAAAGAGAGGGGTAAAAGAGAGAGGTTAAAGAGAGGGTTTAAAGAGAGGGGTTAAAGAGAGGATTTAAAGAGAGGGGTAAAAGAGAGGGGTTAAAGAGAGGGGTTAAAGAGAGGATTTAAAGAGAGGGGTAAAAGAGAGGGGTTAAAGAGAGGGGTAAAAGAGAGGGGTTAAAGAGAGGGGTAAAAGAGAGAGGTTAAAGAGAGGATTTAAAGAGAGGGGTAAAAGAGAGGGGTTAAAGAGAGGGGTAAAAGAGAGGGGTTAAAGAGAGGGTTTAAAGAGAGGGGTTAAAGAGAGGGTTTAAAGAGAGGGGTTAAAGAGAGAGGTTAAAGAGAGGGTTTAAAGAGAGAGGTTAAAGAGAGGGTTTAAAGAGAGGGGTTAAAGAGAGAGGTTAAAGAGAGGGTTTAAAGAGAGAGGTTAAAGAGAGGGTTTAAAGAGAGGGGTTAAAGAGAGAGGTTAAAGAGAGGGTTTAAAGAGAGGATTTAAAGAGAGGGGTAAAAGAGAGGGGTAAAAGAGAGAGGTTAAAGAGAGGGTTTAAAGAGAGGGGTTAAAGAGAGGATTTAAAGAGAGGGGTAAAAGAGAGGGGTTAAAGAGAGGGGTTAAAGAGAGGATTTAAAGAGAGGGGTAAAAGAGAGGGGTTAAAGAGAGGGGTAAAAGAGAGGGGTTAAAGAGAGGGGTAAAAGAGAGAGGTTAAAGAGAGGATTTAAAGAGAGGGGTAAAAGAGAGGGGTTAAAGAGAGGGGTAAAAGAGAGGGGTTAAAGAGAGGGGTAAAAGAGAGAGGTTAAAGAGAGGGTTTAAAGAGAGGGGTTAAAGAGAGGATTTAAAGAGAGGGGTAAAAGAGAGGGGTTAAAGAGAGGGGTAAAAGAGAGGGGTTAAAGAGAGGGGTAAAAGAGAGAGGTTAAAAAGAGGGTTTAAAGAGAGGGGTTAAAGAGAGGGTTTAAAGAGAGGGGTTAAAGAGAGAGGTTAAAGAGAGGGTTTAAAGAGAGAGGTTAAAGAGAGGGTTTAAAGAGAGGGGTTAAAGATAGAGGTTAAAGAGAGGGTTTAAAGAGAGGGGTTAAAGAGAGAGGTTAAAGAGAGGGTTTAAAGAGAGGATTTAAAGAGAGGGGTAAAAGAGAGGGGTTAAAGAGAGGGGTAAAAGAGAGGGGTTAAAGAGAGGGGTAAAAGAGAGAGGTTAAAGAGAGGGTTTAAAGAGAGGGGTTAAAGAGAGGGTTTAAAGAGAGGGGTTAAAGAGAGAGGTTAAAGAGATGGTTTAAAGAGAGAGGTTAAAGAGAGGGTTTAAAGAGAGGGGTTAAAGAGAGAGGTTAAAGAGAAGGTTTAAAGAGAGAGGTTAAAGAGAGGGTTTAAAGAGAGGGGTTAAAGAGAGAGGTTAAAGAGAGGGTTTAAAGAGAGAGTGTCACGGCCGTCTACGGAAGGAGTGGACCAAAGCGCAGCGTTTGTAGCGAACATGACTTTATTAAAGTTAAAGTGCACGAACGAGAAAACAATAAACAATGACGGATAGTGAAGTCCTCAGTACACAGACTGAAACATGGAACAAAAACCCACAACCCTAAGGTGAACATTGACAGTTTAAATATGGCTCCCAATCAGAGATAACGAGCCGACAGCTGACACTCGTTACCTCCGATTGGGAGTCACATGACGAGACAAGGAAACCCAAACAAATACAACACAACCAATACCACACACAACCAAATGAACACACCCTGGCTCAAAATACACAGTCCCGGAGCCAGAGCGTGACAGTACCCCCCCCTAAAGGCGCGGACTGCGACCGCGCCTCAAAAACCCCAAACAGGGGAGGGCTGGGTGGGCATTACTCCTCGGAGGCGGCTCCGGCTCCGGCCTTGACCACCACCCTACTACAATCCCCCCGTAGTGCCCCCAGTCCGATCTGACCCAGTTAGCTGGATCAGGACTGCCGACGCGCACCCCTGGCTTGGCGCGTGAGGCAGGAATGGACCGGACCTGGCAGACGATACGCACCCTAGGCTTGATGCGTGGAGCCGGAACGGGCCTCACCAGGCTGACGACTCGCATCCCTGGCTTGGTGCGAGTAGCAGGAGTGGGCTGGATCAGGCTGACGGCTCGCACCCTTGGCTTGGTGCGAGTAGCAGGGACGAGCTGAACCAGGCTGACGACTCGCCTCCCTGGCTTGGTGCGAGTAGCAGGAATGGGCTGGATCAGGCTGACGGCTCGCACCCTTGGCTTGGTGCGAGTAGCAGGGACGAGCTGAACCAGGCTGACGACTCGCACCCTTGGCTTGGTGCGAGTAGCAGGAACGGGCTGAACCAGGCTGACGACTCGCACCCTTGGCTTGGTGCGAGTAGCAGGAACGGGCTGGACCAGGCCGACGACTCGTACCCCTGGCTTGGTGCGAGTAGCAGGAATGGGCTGGATCAGGCTGACGGCTCGCACCCTTGGCTTGGTGCGAGTAGCAGGGACGAGCTGAACCAGGCTGACGACTCGCACCCTTGGCTTGGTGCGAGTAGCAGGAACGGGCTGGACCAGGCCGACGACTCGTACCCCTGGCTTGGTGCGAGTAGCAGGAACGGGCTGGACCAGGCTGACGACTCGCACCCTTGGCTTGGTGCGAGTGGCAGGAACAGGCCGGACCGGGCTGGCGACGCGCACCGTAAGTTTGGTGCGAGTGGCAGGAACAGGCCGGGTCGGGCTGGCGACGCGCACCGTAGACTTGGTGCGGGTGGCAGGAACAGGCCGGACCGGGCTGGCGACGCGCACCGTAGGTTTGGTGCGAGTGGCAGGAACAGGCCGGGTCGGGCTGGCGACGCGCACCGTAGGTTTGGTGCGAGTGGCAGGAACAGGCCGGGTCGGGCTGGCGACGCGCACCGTAGACTTGGTGCGGGTGGCAGGAACAGGCCGGGCTGGGCTGGCGACGCACACCGTAGGTTTAGTGCGTGGAGCAGGAACAGGCCGGGCTGGGCTGGCGACGCACACCGTAGGTTTAGTGCGTGGAGCAGGAACAGGCCGGGCTGGGCTGGCGACGCACACCGTAGGTCTGGTACGTGGAGCAGGAACAGGCCGGACAGGGCTGTCGACGCACACTGTAGGCTTTGTGCGTGGAGCAGGAACAGGCCGGGCTGGGCTGGCGACGCACACCGTGGACTTGGTGCGTGGAGTAGGAACAGGCCGGTCCATACTGGGAACACACACCACTGGCCTTAACCGGGGATCAGGAACGGGCCGGACCGGACTGGTAACACACCTCAGTCTCTCACGCCGTGCCTCCACTACTTCCCTCCCTCTACTCGCCAATGGCTCCCGTAATCCGGTAGCCTTCTCTCCACGTCTCCCTGTGGCAGCCTCCTGCTGCCCAGCCGCCCAAGCCATGTGCCCCCCCCAAAAACTTTTTGGGGTTGCCTCTCGTCCTTCCGACGATGGCCCTGCTGACGCCGTTGCTCCTCTCTCGCCAGGGCCTTGATCCTCCCCCAAGGTCCCTTGCCCCCGAGCATGTCCTCCCAGGACCACGATTTGCCCACCTGGGCCATCGCCAGCCTCTCGATCTCCTTACCCGGCGCTTCCTCCCATGTCCAGTCTCCTTGCTCCTGGACACGCTGCTTGGTCCTTTTTTGGTGGGTTTTTCTGTCACGGCCGTCTACGGAAGGAGTGGACCAAAGCGCAGCGTTTGTAGCGAACATGACTTTATTAAATTAAAGTACTCAATGCCAAAACAACAAACAATGACGGATAGTGAAGTCCTCAGTACACAGACTGAAACATGGAACAAAAACCCACAACCCTAAGGTGAACATTGACAGTTTAAATATGGCTCCCAATCAGAGATAACGAGCCGACAGCTGACACTCGTTACCTCCGATTGGGAGTCACATGACGAGACAAGGAAACCCAAACAAATACAACACAACCAATACCACACACAACCAAATGAACACACCCTGGCTCAAAATACACAGTCCCGGAGCCAGAGCGTGACAGAGAGGTTAAAGAGAGGGTTTAAGAGAGGGGTTAAAGAGAGAGGTTAAAGAGAGGGTTTAAAGAGAGGGGTAAAAGAGAGGGTTTAAAAGAGAGAGTAGAAAGAGGGGTAAAAGAGAGAGGTTAAAGAGAGGGTTTAAATAGAGGGGTTAAAGAGAGAGGTTAAAGAGAGGGTTTAAAGAGAGGATTTAAAGAGAGGGGTAAAAGAGAGGGGTTAAAGAGAGGGGTTAAAGAGAGAGGTTAAAGAGAAGGTTTAAAGAGAGAGGTTAAAGAGAGGGTTTAAAGAGAGGGGTTAAAGAGAGAGGTTAAAGAGAGGGTTTAAAGAGAGAGGTTAAAGAGAGGGTTTAAAGAGAGGGGTTAAAGAGAGAGGTTAAAGAGAGGGTTTTAAAGAGAGGGGTAAAAGAGAGGGTTAAAAGAGAGAGGTAGAAAAGAGGGGTAAAAGAGAGAGGTTAAAGAGAGGGTTTAAATAGAGGGGTTAAAGAGAGGGTTTAAAGATAGGGGTTAAAGAGAGAGGTTAAAGAGAGGGTTTAAAGAGAGGTATTAAAGAGAGGATTTAAAGAGAGGGGTAAAAGAGAGGGGTTAAAGAGAGGGGTAAAAGAGAGGGTTTAAAGAGAGGGGTAAAAGAGAAGGGTTAAAGAGAGGGGTTAAAGAGAGAGGTTAAAGAGAGGGTTTAAAGAGAGGGTAAAAGAGAGGGGTTAAAGAGAGGGGTAAAAGAGAGAGGTTAAAGAGAGGGTTTAAAGAGAGGGGTTAAAGAGAGAGGTTAAAGAGAGGGTTTAAAGAGAGAGGTTAAAGAGAGAGTTTAAAGAGAGGGGTTAAAGAGAGAGGTTAAAGAGAGGGTTTTAAAGAGAGGGGTAAAAGAGAGGGTTAAAAGAGAGAGGTAGAAAAGAGGGGTAAAAGAGAGAGGTTAAAGAGAGGGTTTAAATAGAGGGGTTAAAGAGAGGGTTTAAAGAGAGGGGTTAAAGAGAGAGGTTAAAGAGAGGGTTTAAAGAGAGGTATTAAAGAGAGGATTTAAAGAGAGGGGTAAAAGAGAGGGGTTAAAGAGAGGGGTAAAAGAGAGGGTTTAAAGAGAGGGGTAAAAGAGAAGGGTTAAAGATAGGGGTTAAAGAGAGGGGTTAAAGAGAGAGGTTAAAGAGAGGGTTTTAAAGAGAGAGGTTAAAGAGAGGGTTTAAAGAGAGGGGTTAAAGAGAGAGGTTAAAGAGAGGGGTTAAAGAGAGAGGTTAAAGAGAGGGTTTAAAGAGAGGGGTAAAAGAGAGGGTTAAAAGAGAGAGGTAGAAAAGAGGGGTAAAAGAGAGAGGTTAAAGAGAGGGTTTAAATAGAGGGGTTAAAGAGAGGGTTTAAAGATAGGGGTTAAAGAGAGAGGTTAAAGAGAGGGTTTAAAGAGAGGTATTAAAGAGAGGATTTAAAGAGGGGTAAAAGAGAGGGGTTAAAGAGAGGGGTAAAAGAGAGGGTTTAAAGAGAGGGGTAAAAGAGAAGGGTTAAAGAGAGGGGTTAAAGAGAGAGGTTAAAGAGAGGGTTTAAAGAGAGGGGTAAAAGAGAGGGGTTAAAGAGAGGGGTAAAGAGAGGGTTAAAGAGAGAGGTTAAAGAGAGAGGTTAAAGAGAGGGTTTAAAGAGAGGTGTTAAAGAGAGAGGTTAAAGAGAGGGTTTAAGAGAGAGGTTAAAGAGAGAGTTTAAAGAGAGGGGTTAAAGAGAGAGGTTAAAGAGAGGGTTTAAAGAGAGGAGTAAAGAGAGGGTTAAAGAGAGAGGTAGAAAAGAGGGGTAAATGAGAGAGGTTAAGAGAGGGTTAATAGAGGGGTTAAAGAGAGGGTTTAAAGAGAGGGGTTAAAGAGAGAGGTTAAAGAGAGGGTTTAAAGAGAGGTATTAAAGAGAGGATTTAAAGAGAGGGGTAAAAGAGAGGGTTAAAGAGAGGGGTAAAAGAGAGGGTTTAAAGAGAGGGGTAAAAGAGAAGGGTTAAAGATAGGGGTTAAAGAGGAGGGGTTAAAGAGAGAGGTTAAAGAGAGGGTTTAAAGAGAGAGGTTAAAGAGAGGGTTTAAAGAGAGGGGTTAAAGAGAGAGGTTAAAGAGAGGGTTTAAAGAGAGGGGTAAAAGAGAGGGTTAAAGAGAGAGGTAGAAAAGAGGGGTAAAAGAGAGAGGTTAAAGAGAGGGTTTAAATAGAGGGGTTAAAGAGAGGGTTAAAGAGAGGGGTTAAAGAGAGAGGTTAAAGAGAGGGTTTAAAGAGAGGTATTAAAGAGAGGATTTAAAGAGAGGGGTAAAAAGAGAGGGGTTAAAGAAGAGGGGTAAAAGAGAGGGTTTAAAGAAGGGTTAAAAGAGAAGAGTTAAAGAGAGGGGTTAAAGAGAGAGGTTAAAGAGAGGGTTTTAAAGAGAGGGTTTAAAGAGAGAGGTTAAAGAGAAGGTTTCAAGAGAGGGGTAAAAGAGAGGGTTAAAAGAGAGAGGTAGAAAAGAGGGGTAAAAGAGAGAGGTTAAAGAGAGGGTTTAAAGAGAGGGGTTAAAGAGAGGGTTTAAAGAGAGGGGTTAAAGGAGGGGTTAAATAGAGGGTAAAAGAGAGTTAAAGAGAGTGGTTAAAGAGAGGGGTTACATAGAGGGGATTAAAGCGAGGGGCTCTAAGAGAGGGGTAAAAGAGAGAGGTAGAAAATAGGGGTTAAAGACAGGGGTAAAAGAGAGAGGTACGAGAGAGGGTTTAAAGAGAGGGTAAATGAGAGGGTGGAAACAGAGGGGTGAATAAAGAGAGGGGAAGAATAAAGAGAGAGAGAGAGAGAGAGAGAGAAGAGAGAGGAGAGAGAGAGAGAGAGAGAGAGAGAGAGAGAGAGAGAGAGAGATGAGAGTGTTAGAAGATTGGAGAAAGATAGTTTTTCAGTTTGTACATTTTATAAAGTCTCCCTTAATGACAGTGATGGTGGAAAGATTGGTGGGAAATTATTGGTAATCAAAGAATGCTTCTCAGACTGCTTAGTCTCTCCTCTGCACTCTTTCAAATGAATGTTCCATCAATGGACCCTCCTTTCTCTCCTTCTCCTTCTTTATAAATGATGTTCTCCTTTTAAAGTGAAGACCAATAAGACAGACTTACTCTACCATACCAGAGCAGGCTGTTTTAAACTAAGGCTTCACCCCCAGCCTCACCGGAGGTCAGCCGTACTGCACTTTGGCTCTCTGAAACCTACATAGCACCTGGCTCTGTCCTAACATGGCTCTGCTGTATTCTGCCTCTCTCAAACCTAGGTATCCTGGCCTTATTTGAATCTTAGCTCCGCTCTTCCTTGGCTCCATCAAAGCTAGGGCTCCTGAACCTGTCCGCATTTTAGCTCAGCTGTATCCAGGATCTCTGAAACCTTCCACTAGCCTCAACTTCACTCTATCCTTGCCTTAATGTTGTTATGCCCAAGCTCTTGAATTTGTTCTAACCCTGTTCTTTCTGATCTAATTCTTATCCCCACCCTCTCTATAACTATACACAGCAAATTGGCCATTGTTGATTTTTCAGTCTAACATTTTTAGTGTTGATTCAGGAGTTAAATTCACTCTGTAAGAGTGAAATTAACACTAAGTGATGTAAAATAACCCCCAGTGTTGGTGTTATTGTTTTACCCTGTGGAGAGTAAAACAGTCCCATCAAAACCACACCCATCATTATCATATTTCCCAGCATGCTCTACTGCAGGTAGATTTTTTTGGGATTGTTTGTAGTACAGTGTCTGTGTTTTGGCATTGATTGATTGAATGATTAATCTTATGCTACACAAAGATACATAACATACATGTTTCTAAACAAATCCAATCAGTTAGTTAGATTTATTACACCCGTCACTGAAATGGTTATTCCAGTTTAAATGGTTTACATAGTGTTTTTTGTGGACTATCCAAACCCTGAAAGACATTATGAATGCAGGGTTGAGGGTGAATAAAAATTCAAATGTTTGGTTATACTAACTCTGGATGGATTCCATTAGGATTTACACATAATTTATAAGCCAGCATAATGTGATTTGTAAACCTGGTTGGCCTGTAAACCAGAGGTTTCTTAACATCACTGTCTTAGGGTAAAACTAGGCCAATAAGTAAGGCCTTATGATATAATTTATGTAATGTATTGTCATAGTTTAATTGTAATGATAAGATTTGCCTAGGAACTCACTCGGTGAAAGCCACAGGCCTTTAAAAGGA
>NW_028165092.1:0-51000 GCF_964263955.1 Coregonus lavaretus
TTACATAGTTTTGTGCCAGTTGGCTGTAGGCTACTCGACTAGCAGCTTGCCAGTTGGCTGTAGGCTACTCCACTAGCAGCTTGCCGGTTGGCTGTAGGCTACTCTGCTATTAGCTTACCAGTTGGCTGTAGGCTACTCTACTAGTAGCTTACCAGTTGGCTGTAGGCTACTCCACTAGCAGCTTGCCGGTTGGCTGTAGGCTACTCTGCTAGCAGCTTACCAGTTGGCTGTAGGCTACTCCGCTAGCAGCTTACCAGTTGGCTGTATGCCACTCCGCTAGCAGCTTACCAGTTGGCTGTAGGCTACTCCGCTAGCAGCTTACCAGTTGGCTGTAGGCTACTCCGCTAGCAGCTTACCAGTTGGCTGTAGGCTACTCTACTAGCAGCTTACCAGTTGGCTGTAGGCTACTCTACTAGTAGCTTACCAGTTGGCTGTAGGCTAGTCCACTAGCAGCTTGCCGGTTGGCTGTAGGCTACTCTGCTAGCAGCTTGCCAGTTGGCTGTAGGCTACACCACTAGCAGCTTACCAGTTGGCTGTAGGCTACTCCACTAGCAGCTTACCAGTTGGCTGTAGGCTACTCCACTAGCAGCTTGCCAGTTGGCTGTAGGCTACTCCACTAGCAGCTTGCCAGTTGGCTGTAGGCTACTCCGCTAGCAGCTTGCCAGTTGGCTGTAGGCTACACCACTAGCAGCTTACCAGTTGGCTGTAGCTTACTCCACTAGCAGCTTACCAGTTGGCTGTAGGCTACCCTACTAGCAGCTTACCAGTTCGCTGTAGGCTACTCCACTAGCAGCTTACCAGGTAGGCTACTCCACTAGCAGCTTGCCAGTTGGCTGTAGGCTAAACCACTAGCAGCTTGCCAGTTGGCTGTAGGCTACTATAATAGCAGCTTGCCAGTTGGCTGTAGGCTACTCTACTAGCAGCTTACCAGTTGGCTGTAGGCTACTCCACTAGCAGCTTACCAGTTGGCTTTAGGCTACTCCACTAGCAGCGTACGAGTTGGCTGTAGGCTACTCCACTAGCAGCTTACCAGTTGGCTGTAGGCTACTCCACCAGCAGCTTACCAGTTGGCTGTATGCTACTCTACTAGCAGCTTACCAGTTGGCTGTAGGCTACTCCACTAGCAGCTTGCCAGTTGGCTGTAGGCCACTCTACTAGCAGCTTGCCAGTTGGCTGTAGGCCAATCCACTAGCAGCTTGCCAGTTGGCTGTAGGCCACTCCACTAGCAGCTTACCAGTTGGCTGTAGGCTACTCCACTAGCAGCTTACCAGTTGGCTGTAGGCTACTCCACTAGCAGCTTACCAGTTGGCTGAAGGCCACTCAACTAGCAGCTTACCAGTTGTCTGTAGGCTACTCCACTAGCAGCTTGCCAGTTGGCTGTAGGCCACTCTACTAGCAGCTTGCCAGTTGGCTGTAGGCCACTCCACTAGCAGCTTACCAGTTGGCTGTAGGCTACTCTACTAGCAGCTTGCCAGTTGGCTGTAGGCTACTCCACTAGCAGCTTGCCAGTTGGCTGTAGGCTACACCACTAGCAGCTTGCCAGTTGGCTGTAGGCTACTCTACTAGCAGCTTGCCAGTTGGCTGTAGGCTACACCACTAGCAGCTTACCAGTTGGCTGTAGGCTACTCCACTAGCAGCTTACCAGTTGGCTGTAGGCTACTCCACTAGCATCTTGCCAGTTGGCTGTAGGCTACTCCACTAGCAGCTTGCCAGTTGCCTGTAGGCTACTCTACTAGCAGTTTACCAGTTGGCTGTAGGCTACTCCACTAGCAGTTTACCAGTTGGCTGTAGGCTACTCCACTAGCAGCTTGCCAGTTGGCTGTAGGCTACTCCACTAGCAGCTTACCAGTTGGCTGTAGGCTACTCTACTAGCAGCTTGCCAGTTGGCTGTAGGCTACTCTACTAGCATCTTGCCAGTTGCCTGTAGGCTACTCTACTAGCAGTTTACCAGTTGGCTGTAGGCTACTCCACTAGCAGTTTACCAGTTGGCTGTAGGCTACTCCACTAGCAGCTTGCCAGTTGGCTGTAGGCTACTCTACTAGCAGCTTACCACTTGGCTGTAGGCTTCTCCATTAGCAGCTTGCCAGTTGGCTGTAGGCTACTCCACTAGCAGCTTACCAGTTGGCTGTAGGCTACCCTACTAGCAGCTTACCAGTTGGCTGTAGGCAACTCCACTAGCAGCTTACCAGTTGGCTGTAAGCTACTCTACTAGCATCTTACCAGTTGGCTTTTGGCTACTCTACTAGCAGTTTGCCAGTTGGCTGTAGGCTACTCCACTAGCAGCTTGCCAGTTGGCTGTAGGCTACACCACTAGCAGCTTACCAGTTGGTTGTAGGCTACTATAATAGCA
Organism: Coregonus lavaretus; assembly: GCF_964263955.1. NCBI lineage: Eukaryota > Metazoa > Chordata > Actinopteri > Salmoniformes > Salmonidae > Coregonus > Coregonus lavaretus. The sequence continues at coordinate 2,351 of NW_028165092.1, forward strand.
GCTTACCAGTTCGCTGTAGGCTACTCCACTAGCAGCTTACCAGGTAGGCTACTCCACTAGCAGCTTGCCAGTTGGCTGTAGGCTACACCACTAGCAGCTTGCCAGTTGGCTGTAGGCTACTATAATAGCAGCTTGCCAGTTGGCTGTAGGCTACTCTACTAGCAGCTTACCAGTTGGCTGTAGGCTACTCCACTAGCAGCTTACCAGTTGGCTAGCAGCTTACCAGTTGTTTGTAGGCCACTCTACTAGCAGTTTACGAGTTGGCTTTAGGCTACTCCACTAGCAGCGTACGAGTTGGCTTTAGGCTACTCCACTAGCAGCGTACCAGTTGGCTTTAGGCTACTCCACCAGCAGCTTACCAGTTGGCTGTAGGCTACTCCACTAGCAGCTTACCAGTTGGCTGTAGGCTACTCCACCAGCAGCTTACCAGTTGGCTGTATGCTACTCTACTAGCAGCTTACCAGTTGGCTGTAGGCTACTCCACTAGCAGCTTGCCAGTTGGCTGTAGGCCACTCTACTAGCAGCTTGCCAGTTGGCTGTAGGCCAATCCACTAGCAGCTTGCCAGTTGGCTGTAGGCCACTCCACTAGCAGCTTACCAGTTGGCTGTAGGCTACTCCACTAGCAGCTTACCAGTTGGCTGTAGGCTACTCCACTAGCAGCTTACCAGTTGGCTGTAGGCCACTCCACTAGCAGCTTACCAGTTGGCTGTAGGCTACTCCACTAGCAGCTTACCAGTTGGCTGTAGGCTACTCCACTAGCAGCTTACCAGTTGGCTGAAGGCCACTCAACTAGCAGCTTACCAGTTGTCTGTAGGCTACTCCACTAGCAGCTTGCCAGTTGGCTGTAGGCCACTCTACTAGCAGCTTGCCAGTTGGCTGTAGGCCACTCCACTAGCAGCTTACCAGTTGGCTGTAGGCTACTCTACTAGCAGCTTGCCAGTTGGCTGTAGGCTACTCCACTAGCAGCTTGCCAGTTGGCTGTAGGGTACACCACTAGCAGCTTGCCAGTTGGCTGTAGGCTACTCTACTAGCAGCTTGCCAGTTGGCTGTAGGCTACACCACTAGCAGCTTACCAGTTGGCTGTAGGCTACTCCACTAGCAGCTTACCAGTTGGCTGTAGGCTACTCCACTAGCATCATGCCAGTTGGCTGTAGGCTACTCCACTAGCAGCTTGCCAGTTGCCTGTAGGCTACTCTACTAGCAGTTTACCAGTTGGCTGTAGGCTACACCACTAGCAGTTTACCAGTTGGCTGTAGGCTACTCCACTAGCAGCTTGCCAGTTGGCTGTAGGCTACTCCACTAGCAGCTTACCAGTTGGCTGTAGGCTACTCTACTAGCAGCTTGCCAGTTGGCTGTAGGCTACTCTACTAGCATCTTGCCAGTTGCCTGTAGGCCACTCTACTAGCAGTTTACCAGTTGGCTGTAGGCTACTCCACTAGCAGTTTACCAGTTGGCTGTAGGCTACTCCACTAGCAGCTTGCCAGTTGGCTGTAGGCTACTCTACTAGCAGCTTACCACTTGGCTGTAGGCTTCTCCATTAGCAGCTTGCCAGTTGGCTGTAGGCTACTCCACTAGCAGCTTACCAGTTGGCTGTAGGCTACCCTACTAGCAGCTTACCAGTTGGCTGTAGGCAACTCCACTAGCAGCTTACCAGTTGGCTGTAAGCTACTCTACTAGCATCTTACCAGTTGGCTTTTGGCTACTCTACTAGCAGTTTGCCAGTTGGCTGTAGGCTACTCCACTAGCAGCTTGCCAGTTGGCTGTAGGCTACACCACTAGCAGCTTACCAGTTGGTTGTAGGCTACTATAATAGCAGCTTGCCAGTTGGCTGTAGGCTACTATAAATGCAGCTTGCCAGTTGGCTGTAGGCTACTCTACTAGCAGCTTGCCAGTTGGCTGTAGGCTACTCCACTAGCAGCTTACCAGTTGGCTGTAGGCCACGCCACTAGCAGCTTACCAGTTGGCTGTAGGCCACTCTACTAGCAGTTTACCAGTTGGCTTTAGGCTACTCCACTAGCAGCGTACCAGTTGGCTTTAGGTTACTCCACTAGCAGCTTGCCAGTTGGCTGTAGGCCACTCTACTAGCAGCTTGCCAGTTGGCTGTAGGCTACTCCACTAGCAGCTTACCAGTTGGCTGTAGGCCACACCACTAGCAGCTTACCAGTTGGCTGTAGGCTACTCCACTAGCAGCTTACCAGTTGGCTGTAGGCTACTCCACCAGCATCTTACCAGTTGGCTGTAGGCCACTCCACTAGCAGCTTACCAGTTGGCTGTAGGCCACTCCACTAGCAGCTTACCAGTTGGCTGTAGGCTACTCCACTAGCAGCTTACCAGTTGGCTGTAGGCTACTCCACTAGCAGCTTACCAGTTGGCTGAAGGCCACTCAACTAGCAGCTTACCAGTTGTCTGTAGGCTACTCCACTAGCAGCTTGCCAGTTGGCTGTAGGCCACTCTACTAGCAGCTTGCCAGTTGGCTGTAGGCCACTCCACTAGCAGCTTACCAGTTGGCTGTAGGCTACTCTACTAGCAGCTTGCCAGTTGGCTGTAGGCTACTCCACTAGCAGCTTGCCAGTTGGCTGTAGGGTACACCACTAGCAGCTTGCCAGTTGGCTGTAGGCTACTCTACTAGCAGCTTGCCAGTTGGCTGTAGGCTACACCACTAGCAGCTTACCAGTTGGCTGTAGGCTACTCCACTAGCAGCTTACCAGTTGGCTGTAGGCTACTCCACTAGCATCATGCCAGTTGGCTGTAGGCTACTCCACTAGCAGCTTACCAGTTGGCTGTAGGCTACTCTACTAGCAGCTTGCCAGTTGGCTGTAGGCTACTCTACTAGCATCTTGCCAGTTGCCTGTAGGCCACTCTACTAGCAGTTTACCAGTTGGCTGTAGGCTACTCCACTAGCAGTTTACCAGTTGGCTGTAGGCTACTCCACTAGCAGCTTGCCAGTTGGCTGTAGGCTACTCTACTAGCAGCTTACCACTTGGCTGTAGGCTTCTCCATTAGCAGCTTGCCAGTTGGCTGTAGGCTACTCCACTAGCAGCTTACCAGTTGGCTGTAGGCTACCCTACTAGCAGCTTACCAGTTGGCTGTAGGCAACTCCACTAGCAGCTTACCAGTTGGCTGTAGGCTTCTCCATTAGCAGCTTGCCAGTTGGCTTTTGGCTACTCTACTAGCAGTTTGCCAGTTGGCTGTAGGCTACTCCACTAGCAGCTTGCCAGTTGGCTGTAGGCTACACCACTAGCAGCTTACCAGTTGGCTGTAGGCTACTATAATAGCAGCTTGCCAGTTGGCTGTAGGCTACTATAAATGCAGCTTGCCAGTTGGCTGTAGGCTACTCTACTAGCAGCTTGCCAGTTGGCTGTAGGCTACTCCACTAGCAGCTTACCAGTTGGCTGTAGGCCACTCCACTAGCAGCTTACCAGTTGGCTGTAGGCCACTCTACTAGCAGTTTACCAGTTGGCTTTAGGCTACTCCACTAGCAGCGTACCAGTTGGCTTTAGGTTACTCCACTAGCAGCTTGCCAGTTGGCTGTAGGCCACTCTACTAGCAGCTTGCCAGTTGGCTGTAGGCTACTCCACTAGCAGCTTACCAGTTGGCTGTAGGCCACACCACTAGCAGCTTACCAGTTGGCTGTAGGCTACTCCACTAGCAGCTTACCAGTTGGCTGTAGGCTACTCCACCAGCATCTTACCAGTTGGCTGTAGGCCACTCCACTAGCAGCTTACCAGTTGGCTGTAGGCTACTCCACTAGCAGCTTGCCAGTTGGCTGTAGGCCACTCTACTAGCAGCTTGCCAGTTGGCTGTAGGCTACTCCACTAGCAGCTTACCAGTTGGCTGTAGGCCACTCCACTAGCAGCTTACCAGTTGGCTGTAGGCTACTCTACTAGCAGCTTACCAGTTGGCTTTAGGCTACTCTACTAGCAGCTTGCCAGTTGGCTGTAGGCTACTCCACTAGCAGCTTGCCAGTTGGCTGTAGGCTACACCACTAGCAGCTTACCAGTTGGCTGTAGGCTACCCCACTATTAGCTTACCAGTTGGTTGTAGGCTACTCCACTAGAAGCTTACCAGTTGGCTGTAGGCTACTCCACTAGCAGCTTGCCAGTTGGCTGTAGGCTACTCCACTAGCAGCTTGCCAGTTGGCTGTAGGCTACTTCACTAGCAGCTTGCCAGTTGGCTTTAGGCTACACCACTAGCAGCTTGCCAGTTGGCTGTAGGCTACTCCACCAGCAGCTTACCAGTTGGCTGTAGGCTACACCACTAGCAGCTTACCAGTTGGCTGTAGGCTACTCCACTAGCAGCTTACCAGTTGGCTGTAGGCTACTCTACTAGCAACTTACCAGTTGGCTGTAGGTTACTCCACTAGCAGCTTACCAGTTGGCTGTAGGTTACTCCACTAGCAGCTTACCAGTTGGCTGTAGGCTACTCTACTAGCAGCTTACCAGTTGGCTGTAGGTTACTCCACTAGCAGCTTACCAGTTGGCTGTAGGCTACTCTACTAGCAGCTTACCAGTTGGCTGTAGGTTACTCCACTAGCAGCTTATCAGTTGGCTGTAGGCTACCCTACTAGGAGCTTACCAGTTGGCTGTAGGCTACTCCACCAGCAGCTTACCAGTTGGCTTTAGGCTACTCCACCAGCAGCTTACCAATTGGCTGTAGTCTACTCCACCAGCAGCTTGCCAGTTGGCTGTAGGCCACTCTACTAGCAGCTTGCCAGTTGGCTGTAGGCTACTTTACTAGCAGCTTGCCAGTTGGCTGTAGGCTACTCTACAAGCAGCTTTCCAGTTGGCTGTAGGCTACTCTACTAGCAGCTTGCCAGTTGGCTGTAGGCTACTCTAATAGCAGCTTGCCAGTTGGCTGTAGGCTACTCCAATAGCAGCTTGCCAGTTGGCTGTAGGCTACTCCACTAGCAGCTTGCCAGTTGGCTGTAGGCTAATCTACTAGCAGCTTACCAGTTGTCTGTAGGCTTCTCCATTAGCAGCTTGCCAGTTGGCTGTAGGCTACACCACTAGCAGCCTACCAGTTGGCTGTAGGCTACTCCACTAGCAGCTTACCAGTTGGCTGTAGCTTACTCCACTAGCAGCTTACCAGTTGGCTGTAGGCTACCCTACTAGCAGCTTACCAGTTGGCTGTAGGCTACTCCACTAGCAGCTTACCAGTTGGCTGTAAGCTACTCTACTAGCAGCTTACCAGTTGGCTGTAGGCTACTCCACTAGCAGCTTCCCAGTTGGCTGTAGGCTACTCCACTAGCAGCTTACCAGTTGGCTGTAGGCTACTCCACTAGCAGCTTACCAGTTGGCTGTAGGCTACTCCACTAGCAGCTTACCAGTTGGCTGTAGGCTACTCCACTAGCAGCTTACCAGTTGGCTGTAGGCTACCCCACCAGCAGCTTACAAGTTGGCTGTAGGCTACTCCACCAGCAGCTTACCAGTTGGCTGTAGGCTACTCCACTAGCAGCTTGCCAGTTGGTTGTAGGCTACTCTACTAGCAGCTTGCCAGTTGGCTGTAGCCTACTCTACTAGCAGCTTGCCAGTTGGCTGTAGGCTACTCTACTAGCAGCTTGCCAGTTGGCTGTAGGCTACTCTACTAGCAGCTTGCCAGTTGGCTGTAGGCTACTCTACTAGCAGCTTACCAGTTGGCTGTAGGCTTCTCCATTAGCAGCTTGCCAGTTGGCTAGAGGCTACTCTACTAGCAGCTTGCCAGTTGGCTGTAGGCTACTCTACTAGCAGCTTGCCAGTTGGCTGTAGGCTACACCACTAGCAGCTTACCAGTTGGCTGTAGGCTACTCCACTAGCAGCTTACCAGTTGGCTGTAGCTTACTCCACTAGCAGCTTACCAGTTGGCTGTAGGCTACCCTACTAGCAGCTTACCAGTTGGCTGTAGGCTACTCCACTAGCAGCTTACCAGGTAGGCTAATCCACTAGCAGCTTACCAGTTGGCTGTAAGCTACTCTACTAGCAGCTTACCAGTTGGCTGTAGGCTACTCCACTAGCAGCTTGCCAGTTGGCTGTAGGCTACTCCACTAGCAGCTTACCAGTTGGCTGTAGGCTACTCCACTAGCAGCTTACCAGTTGGCTGTAGGCTACTGCACTAGCAGCTTTTTCAGTTGGCTGTAGGCTACTCCACTAGCAGCTTACCAGTTGGCTGTAGGCTACCCTACTAGCAGCTTACCAGTTGGCTGTAGGCTACTCAACTAGCAGCTTACCAGTTGTCTGTAGGCTACTCCACTAGCAGCTTGCCAGTTGGCTGTAGGCCACTCTACTAGCAGCTTGCCAGTTGGCTGTAGGCCACTCCACTAGCAGCTTGCCAGTTGGCTGTAGGCTACTCTACTAGCAGCTTGCCAGTTGGCTGTAGGCTACTCCACTAGCAGCTTGCCAGTTGGCTGTAGGCTACACCACTAGCAGCTTGCCAGTTGGCTGTAGGCTACTCTACTAGCAGCTTGCCAGTTGGCTGTAGGCTACACCACTAGCAGCTTACCAGTTGGCTGTAGGCTACTCCACTAGCAGCTTACCAGTTGGCTGTAGGCTACTCCACTAGCATCTTGCCAGTTGGCTGTAGGCTACTCCACTAGCAGCTTGCCAGTTGCCTGTAGGCTACTCTACTAGCAGTTTACCAGTTGGCTGTAGGCTACTCCACTAGCAGTTTACCAGTTGGCTGTAGGCTACTCCACTAGCAGCTTGCCAGTTGGCTGTAGGCTACTCCACTAGCAGCTTACCAGTTGGCTGTAGGCTACTCTACTAGCAGCTTGCCAGTTGGCTGTAGGCTACTCTACTAGCATCTTGCCAGTTGCCTGTAGGCTACTCTACTAGCAGTTTACCAGTTGGCTGTAGGCTACTCCACTAGCAGTTTACCAGTTGGCTGTAGGCTACTCAACTAGCAGCTTGCCAGTTGGCTGTAGGCTACTCTACTAGCAGCTTACCACTTGGCTGTAGGCTTCTCCATTAGCAGCTTGCCAGTTGGCTGTAGGCTACTCCACTAGCAGCTTACCAGTTGGCTGTAGGCTACCCTACTAGCAGCTTACCAGTTGGCTGTAGGCAACTCCACTAGCAGCTTACCAGTTGGCTGTAAGCTACTCTACTAGCATCTTACCAGTTGGCTTTTGGCTACTCTACTAGCAGTTTGCCAGTTGGCTGTAGGCTACTCCACTAGCAGCTTGCCAGTTGGCTGTAGGCTACACCACTAGCAGCTTACCAGTTGGTTGTAGGCTACTATAATAGCAGCTTGCCAGTTGGCTGTAGGCTACTATAATAGCAGCTTGCCAGTTGGCTGTAGGCTACTCTACTAGCAGCTTGCCAGTTGGCTGTAGGCTACTCCACTAGCAGCTTACCAGTTGGCTGTAGGCCACTCCACTAGCAGCTTACCAGTTGGCTGTAGGCCACTCTACTAGCAGTTTACCAGTTGGCTTTAGGCTACTCCACTAGCAGCGTACCAGTTGGCTTTAGGTTACTCCACTAGCAGCTTGCCAGTTGGCTTTAGGCCACTCTACTAGCAGCTTGCCAGTTGGCTGTAGGCTACTCCACTAGCAGCTTACCAGTTGGCTGTAGGCCACTCCACTAGCAGCTTACCAGTTGGCTGTAGGCTACTCCACTAGCAGCTTACCAGTTGGCTGTAGGCTACTCCACCAGCATCTTACCAGTTGGCTGTAGGCCACTCCATTAGCAGCTTACCAGTTGGCTGTAGGCTACTCCACTAGCAGCTTGCCAGTTGGCTGTAGGCCACTCTACTAGCAGCTTGCCAGTTGGCTGTAGGCTACTCCACTAGCAGCTTACCAGCTGGCTGTAGGCCACTCCACTAGCAGCTTACCAGTTGGCTGTAGGCTACTCTACTAGCAGCTTACCAGTTGGCTTTAGGCTACTCTACTAGCAGCTTGCCAGTTGGCTGTAGGCTACTCCACTAGCAGCTTGCCAGTTGGCTGTAGGCTACACCACTAGCAGCTTACCAGTTGGCTGTAGGCTACTCCACTATTAGCTTACCAGTTGGTTGTAGGCTACTCCACTAGAAGCTTACCAGTTGGCTGTAGGCTACTCCACTAGCAGCTTGCCAGTTGGCTGTAGGCTACTCCACTAGCAGCTTGCCAGTTGGCTGTAGGCTACTTCACTAGCAGCTTGCCAGTTGGCTTTAGGCTACACCACTAGCAGCTTATCAGTTGGCTGTAGGCTACTCCACTAGCAGCTTACCAGTTGGCTGTAGGCTACTCCACCAGCATCTTACCAGTTGGCTGTAGGCCACTCCATTAGCAGCTTACCAGTTGGCTGTAGGCTACTCCACTAGCAGCTTGCCAGTTGGCTGTAGGCCACTCTACTAGCAGCTTGCCAGTTGGCTGTAGGCTACTCCACTAGCAGCTTACCAGCTGGCTGTAGGCCACTCCACTAGCAGCTTACCAGTTGGCTGTAGGCTACTCTACTAGCAGCTTACCAGTTGGCTTTAGGCTACTCTACTAGCAGCTTGCCAGTTGGCTGTAGGCTACTCCACTAGCAGCTTGCCAGTTGGCTGTAGGCTACACCACTAGCAGCTTACCAGTTGGCTGTAGGCTACTCCACTATTAGCTTACCAGTTGGTTGTAGGCTACTCCACTAGAAGCTTACCAGTTGGCTGTAGGCTACTCCACTAGCAGCTTGCCAGTTGGCTGTAGGCTACTCCACTAGCAGCTTGCCAGTTGGCTGTAGGCTACTCCACTAGCAGCTTACCAGTTGGCTGTAGGCTACTCCACTAGCAGCTTACCAGTTGGCTGTAGGCTACCCCACCAGCAGCTTACAAGTTGGCTGTAGGCTACTCCACCAGCAGCTTACCAGTTGGCTGTAGGCTACACCACTAGCAGCTTGCCAGTTGGTTGTAGGCTACTCTACTAGCAGCTTGCCAGTTGGCTGTAGCCTACTCTACTAGCAGCTTGCCAGTTGGCTGTAGGCTACTCTACTAGCAGCTTGCCAGTTGGCTGTAGGCTACTCTACTAGCAGCTTGCCAGTTGGCTGTAGAATACTCTACTAGCAGCTTGCCAGTTGGCTGTAGGCTACTCCAATAGCAGCTTGTCAGTTGGATGTAGGCTACTCCACTAGCAGCTTGCCAGTTGGCTGTAGGCTACTCTACTAGCAGCTTACCAGTTGGCTGTAGGCTTCTCCATTAGCAGCTTGCCAGTTGGCTAGAGGCTACTCTACTAGCAGCTTGCCAGTTGGCTGTAGGCTACTCTACTAGCAGCTTGCCAGTTGGCTGTAGGCTACACCACTAGCAGCTTACCAGTTGGCTGTAGGCTACTCCACTAGCAGCTTACCAGTTGGCTGTAGCTTACTCCACTAGCAGCTTACCAGTTGGCTGTAGGCTACCCTACTAGCAGCTTACCAGTTGGCTGTAGGCTACTCCACTAGCAGCTTACCAGGTAGGCTAATCCACTAGCAGCTTACCAGTTGGCTGTAAGCTACTCTACTAGCAGCTTACCAGTTGGCTGTAGGCTACTCCACTAGCAGCTTGCCAGTTGGCTGTAGGCTACTCCACTAGCAGCTTACCAGTTGGCTGTAGGCTACTCCACTAGCAGCTTACCAGTTGGCTGTAGGCTACTCCACTAGCAGCTTTTTCAGTTGGCTGTAGGCTACTCCACTAGCAGCTTACCAGTTGGCTGTAGACTACCCTATTAGCAGCTTACCAGTTCGCTGTAGGCTACTCAACTAGCAGCTTACCAGTTGGCTGTAGGCTAATCCACTAGCAGCTTACCAGTTGGCTGTAGGCTACTCCACTAGCAGCTTGCCAGTTGGCTGTAGGCTACTCCACTAGCAGTTTACCAGTTGGCTGTAGGCTACTCTACTAGCAGCTTGCCAGTTGGCTGTAGGCTACTCGACTAGCAGCTTACCAGTTGGCTGTAGGCTACCCTACTAGCAGCTTACCAGTTAGCTGTAGGCTACTCCACTAGCAGCTTACCAGTTGGCTGTAGGCTACTCCACTAGCATCTTACCAGTTGGCTGTAGGCTACTCCACCAGCAGCTTACCAGTTGGCTGTAGGCTACTCCACTAGCAGCTTGCCAGTTGGCTGTAGGCTACTCCACTAGCAGCTTGCCAGTTGAATGTAGGCTACTACACTAGCAGCTTACCAGTTGGCTGTAGGCTACTCAACTAGCAGCTTGCCATTTGGCTGTAGGCTACTCTAGTAGCAGCTTGCCAGTTGGCTGTAGGCTACTCCACTAGCAGCTTGCCAGTTGGCTGTAGGCTACTCCACTAGCAGCTTGCCAGTTGGCTGTAGGCTACTACACTAGCAGCTTACCAGTTGGCTGTAGGCTACTCAACTAGCAGCTTGCCATTTGGCTGTAGGCTACTCTAGTAGCAGCTTGCCAGTTGGCTGTAGGCTACTCCACTAGCAGCTTACCAGTTGGCTGTAGGCTACTCCACTAGCAGCTTACCAGTTGGCTGTAGGCTACTCCACTAGCAGCTTGCCAGTTGGCTGTAGGCTACTCCACTAGCATGTAGGCTACTCCACTAGCAGCTTGCCAGTTGGCTGTAGGCTACTCCCCTAGCAGCTTGCCAGTTGGCTGTAGGCTACACCATTAGCAGCTTACCAGTTGGCTTTAGGCTACTCCACTAGCAGCTTACCAGTTGGCTGTAGGCTACTCCACTAGCAGCTTTTTCAGTAGGCTGTAGGCTACTCCACTAGCAGCTTACCAGTTGGCTGTAGGCTACCCTACTAGCAGCTTACCAGTTGGCTGTAGGCTACTCAACTAGCAGCTTACCAGTTGGCTGTAGGCTACTCCACTAGCAGCTTACCAGTTGGCTGTAGGCTACTCCACTAGCAGCTTGCCAGTTGGCTGTAGGCTACTCCACTAGCAGTTTACCAGTTGGCTGTAGGCTACTCGACTAGCAGCTTGCCAGTTGGCTGTAGGCTACTCGACTAGCAGCTTACCAGTTGGCTGTAGGCTACCCTACTAGCAGCTTACCAGTTAGCTGTAGACTACTCCACTAGCAGCTTACCAGTTGGCTGTAGGCTACTCCACTAGCAGCTTACCAGTTGGCTGTAGGCTACTCCACCAGCAGCTTACCAGTTGGCTGTAGGCTACTGCACTAGCAGCTTGCCAGTTGGCTGTAGGCTACTACACTAGCAGCTTACCAGTTGGCTGTAGGCTACTCCACTAGCAGCTTGCCATTTGGCTGTAGGCTACTCTAGTAGCAGCTTGCCAGTTGGCTGTAGGCTACTCCACTAGCAGCTTACCAGTTGGCTGTAGGCTACTCCACTAGCAGCTTACCAGTTGGCTGTAGGCTACTCCACTAGCAGCTTGCCAGTTGGCTGTAGGCTACTCCACTAGCAGCTTGCCAGTTGGCTGTAGGCTACTCCACTAGCAGCTTGCCAGTTGGCTGTAGGCTACTCCCCTAGCAGCTTGCCAGTTGGCTGTAGGCTACACCATTAGCAGCTTACCAGTTGGCTTTAGGCTACTCCACTAGCAGCTTACCAGTTGGCTTTAGGCTACTCCACTAGCAGCTTACCAGTTGGCTTTAGGCTACTCCACTAGCAGCTTACCAGTTGGCTGTAGGTTACTCCACTAGCAGCTTGCCAGTTGGCTGTAGGCTACTCCACTAGCAGCTTACCAGTTGGCTGTAGGCTACTCCACTAGCAGCTTACCAGTTGGCTTTAGGCTACTCCACTAGCAGCTTACCAGTTGGCTGTAGGCTACTCCACTAGCAGCTTACCAGTTGGCTGTAGGCCACTCCACTAGCAGCTTACCAGTTGGCTGTAGGCCACTCTACCAGCAGTTTACCAGTTGGCTTTAGGCTACTCCACTAGCAGCGTACCAGTTGGCTTTAGGCTACTCCACTAGCAGCTTGCCAGTTGGCTGTAGGCCACTCTACTAGCAGCTTGCCAGTTGGCTGTAGGCTACTCCACTAGCAGCTTACCAGTTGGCTGTAGGCCACTCCACTAGCAGCTTACCAGTTGGCTGTAGGCTACTCCACTAGCAGCTTACCAGTTGGCTGTAGGCTACTCCACCAGCATCTTACCAGTTGGCTGTAGGCCACTCCACTAGCAGCTTACCAGTTGGCTGTAGGCTACTCCACTAGCAGCTTGCCAGTTGGCTGTAGGCCACTCTACTAGCAGCTTGCCAGTTGGCTGTAGGCTACTCCACTAGCAGCTTACCAGTTGGCTGTAGGCCACTCCACTAGCAGCTTACCAGTTGGCTGTAGGCTACTCCCACTAGCAGCTTACCAGTTGGCTGTAGGCTACTCCACCAGCATCTTACCAGTTGGCTGTAGGCCACTCCACTAGCAGCTTACCAGTTGGCTGTAGGCTACTCCACTAGCAGCTTGCCAGTTGGCTGTAGGCCACTCCACTAGCAGCTTACCAGTTGGCTGTAGGCCACTCCACTAGCAGCTTACCAGTTGGCTGTAGGCTACTCCACTAGCAGCTTACCAGTTTGCTGTAGGTTACTCCACTAGCAGCTTACCAGTTGGCTGTAGGCTACCCTACTAGCAGCTTACCAGTTGGCTGTAGGCTACTCCACTAGCAGCTTACCAGTTGGCTGTAAGCTACTCTACTAGCAGCTTACCAGTTGGCTTTAGGCTACTCTACTAGCAGCTTGCCAGTTGGCTGTAGGCTACTCCACTAGCAGCTTGCCAGTTGGCTGTAGGCTACACCACTAGCAGCTTACCAGTTGGCTGTAGGCTACTCCACTATTAGCTTACCAGTTGGTTGTAGGCTACTACCAGTTGGTTGTAGGCTACTGGTAAGCTGCTAGTTGAGTAGCGTCCCCAACTTCTTTCTATTAACAGACACTGTAGTAAACTATAGCCTCATTATATTTAAGTGAATTTCCTTGGAAAGATAACTGCCACGTGATTTATTCGCCCATTCATAGGTAGCCTGGTAGGCTAGTGTGCGAATAATTTGACAGAGGTGCTTTTAGTACAATAGCTAGGCTAACGCATACAATAGCTAGGCTAACGCATACACAGCAGAAAGACACCGTTTCCAAATAATCTGCGGGAAAAGTATACTTATCACAACGTTTTCTGTCTGACCGCCCTCAACATGAAAAATACGGACCGCGCTGCAATGATCTCTGTCGGAGCCCGCAGCCCTCTACCTCCAAACGTCTTTGTTGTACCATTTGAAAGTGGAAAGAAATATATACAGTACCAATCAAAAGTTTGGACACACCTACTCATTCAAGGGTTTTTCTTTATTTTTAGGTTGTAGAATAATAGTGAAGACATCAACACTATGAAATAACACATATGGAATGATGTAGTAACCAAGAAAGTGTTAAACAAATCAAAATATATTTTATATTTGAGATTCTTCAAAGTAGCCACCCTTTGCCTTGATGACAGCTTTTCACACTCTTGGCATTCTCTCAACCATCTTCATGAGGTAGTCACCTGGAATATATTTTGATTTGTTTAACACTTTGTTGGTTACAGCATGATTCCATATGTGTTATTTCATAGTTTTATGTTATTACATTTTAGTACATTTGTCAGCCAAAACATGACACCCACCCTTTTTTTCATGTGTTCTATCGCAAACTGTCATTAACATAAAGCTTTCCAACGTAACATCAACTATCCAATCAAAGCCACATTGACAATTTGAAATTAGCACATCGATTACAAAAAAAATCTATTTAATATATTTAAATCCCACATTGTAATGTAACAAAATGTGAAAAAGGTTCAAGGGAGTGCAGACGTTCTAAAGGCAATGTATTATATTAGGTTAACGTTTCAAAATAGTCTCTGATGCATATCCTGTAGATCAGATCAAATAGCCTGAAGATCAGATCAAATAGCCTGTAGATCAGATCAAGGAACGCTGTCTATACTTCCATCCCTTTGGTTATTGGCTGATTCCATCGCCAGCAATGCCCAAAAATATTCTTGGAATTCTCACATAGAAACGTAATTGGAGTCTGTTATGATGAGTTTCTGCTCAAAGAATCAAGGATATACTTAGACATTCTGTATTTAATGATCGGTACCGGGTTAGAAACACCAACGGACATAGCTTTGCCATTTTGCTGTTTCCAACTAACTAACAAAGAAGACTCTCTACCTTTTATATACCCTCTTGGTCCTCCTTCCTTTCACATCCATCTGGAAACCATCATAGGCCACTCTCTGTTCTTATTACCCTTTAATCTCAGGTCACTACATCCTGTCCATCACTCACACTACCCTGACCATCACTAACCTACTTTGACATAAGGAATGTAGACTTCCTGGCACCAGACTAATTATCTAGTAACTCTAACTCTGTCCCCACAATACCATGACATTGCATCATTACAGAGTCTAAAATAAAAAATAAGCTAAATCAATTTGCCCTTTTTTCCCCGATAGGGAATGTCCTATTGGTCTGAAGTGTAAGATATTGGTTTCTCCCGTGGGAGCCCCGGGTTCATATCGTGCGTGTTACATACAGTTACAATATTTGAGCGCTGGAAATCTGCGTAGCAAGCAAACAGACAATGTGTATTATTTTTAACATGCTGTGAAAGTAATACTCACTTTTAGGAACGGGTAATCGTTTACAATGGGTAAAAAGTTGCAAGCTATATCATGAACCCATTGTTGAAAAACACATTTTTGTTTGGTAACTTCCTGTTGTTCAACGGACCGGAATGAAGAAGCAGAGTTTGGAAAAAATGTATTATGTGTCCATTAAGTCTTAAACAGCAAGGGGGCATTGTTTCCACTCCGTTGTGGCCGTCCCCATTTAAATGCAAGACCTCATCATACCATTGTTGTGTTGTTTTACCCTTAGTGTACTGACTTGAACTCCACTACCCTCTTTTTGGGATTTACAGGAAACACCTATCCCACCCCCCTCCTCCCTCTCCCTCCAACCCTCCTCCCCCCTCCCCCTCTTGGGGTCCCCAGGTCGTGCCTCTCCTGGTAACTTACTGCTGGGTCTGAAGAGGGTGTCTGTGCTGCTGGTCGACTGCAGGAAAACACCGGGACGGAGTGGGTTTATGCTCTTACATACATTTATTTTGGGACACTCCCTAGATGTCCTTAATTACCATTAAATACCTTCTTAAAATGTAGACTCATTAGAAGCACTCCTACCCCATTGGTTACATTGATGATTTTAACCCATCCAATATGCTCAAATCCGATCACAAGAGTTTGGAAAGCTGGGCCTTGAACTAACTTCGATATGAAGAAGGAACCCTAACTGTCTGTCTTTGTTTCACAGGGGACAGCCCTAACCGTCGCTCTCTCAGTAGAAGGGGCTTATCATCTGGGAAGGCTAACCAACATCATGATGCTGACGAGGTAGAGAAGAGTCTCTCCAGATCAGAACACCTCAAGAAACACCAGCAGAGACTACTTACAGGGAAGAAACCTCACTGCTGCTTTGACTTTGGAAAGAGTTTCACCTCTTCAGCAAAACTTAAAATGCACCAGAGAATACACACAGGAGAGAAGCTTTACAGCTGTGATCAATGTGGGAAAATATTTCCTAGATCAGACCAGCTGGTAATACACCAGAGAACACACACTGGAGAGAAGCCTTTTGGTTGTGATCAGTGTGGGAAGAGATTCACTCAGTCAGGAAACCTGGCTTTACACAAGAGAATACACACAGGAGAGAAGCCTTTTGGTTGTGATCAGTGTGGGAAGAGATTCACTCACTCAGGAAACCTGGCTTTACACAAGATAATACACACAGGAGAGAAGCCTTTTGGTTGTAATCAGTGTGGGAAGAGATTCACTCACTCAGGAAACCTGGCTTTACACAAGATAATACACACAGGAGAGAAGCCTTACCACTGCTCAGACTGTGGAATGAGCTTCACCATTTCAAACGAACTTCTAGAACACCAGAGAACACACACAGGAGAGAAGCATTTTGGTTGTGATCAGTGTGGGAAGAGATTCACTCATTCAGGAAGCCTGGAGTTACACAAGAGAATACACACAGGAGAGAAGCCTTACCACTGCTCAGACTGTGGAATGAGCTTAACCACTTCAAAAAGACTTCTATTACACCAGAGAACACACACAGGAGAGAAGCCTTTTGGTTGTGATCAGTGTGGGAAGAGATTCACTCATTCAGGAAGCCTGGTTGGACACATGAGAATACACACAGGAGAGAAGCCTTTTGGTTGTGATCAGTGTGGGAAGAGATTCACTCAGTCAGGACACCTGGCTTTACACAAGAGAATACACACAGGAGAGAAGCCGTTTGGTTGTGATCAGTGTGTTAAGAGATTCACTCAGTCAGGAAGCCTGGCTTTACACAAGAGAATACACACAGGAGAGAAGCCTTTTGGTTGTGATCAATGTGGGAAGAGATTCACTCGGTCAGCAAACCTGGCTTTACACAAGAGAATACACACAGGAGAGAAGCCTTACCACTGCTCAGACTGTGGAATGAGCTTCACCACTTCAAACGGACTTCTAGTACACCAGAAAACACACACAGGAGAGAAGCCTTTTGGTTGTGATCAGTGTTTGAAGAGATTCACTCAGTCAGGAAGCCTGGCTTTACACAAGAGAAAACACCACACTGTTGGGTAACCTTTCCACTTTTGTTAGCTCAATCCAGTTAATGGTAGACTAGTGTACACACACCGGAGAGAAGCCCTACAGGGTGAGTTTTGCCACCTCAAGCGTTCTTAATGTGGCCTTCCTTAGTGTAATTTGATGTACTGTCAACAAGGGGTCCACCCTCTGAAAACTTTAACTATCCATTATTTCCAGATTTCTATTAATTGCAATGTGAGTGAAATAGTCAAGTTTGAATGCTGTGGGCGTACGTACCCCAACAACAGAATGGTGTGGGTGTTTCCCAACAACAGGATTGGTAAGCTCAGAGAAAGCAGGGCGGTAGCTCCTCCCCCTCTCTCTGCAAGTCTATCGTTAGGGTTAAGGCAAGGGTCCGTTTGACATGGTGACTAGTTGGGATGTGGTCAGAATAGTCCCTTAAGTCGCTGCCGTCCCACAGTCTATTGACAGATGCTATGATATCAGTTAAGTCTGTTCACCAGAGATTACAGAAATGTTGGCAGGTAGATTTATTTGGTTTGCTTAGCGAGCAAGCTAGAGGGATCTGAAGACTGATAACAATGTCTGAGGACAATTCACCATCACCATGATCAACCCTGTCTACCAGCCAACTCACCATGATCAACCCCGTCTACCATCCAGCTCACCTTATTTTGAAATGACATGATATTGTTTGGCAGAATGAACAGTGTAGTGAATATTTTCCCAAACTGCGTTACCCACTCCAGTCAGCAGATGACGATGTGAGTCTTTCAAGAGCTGTTTCCTCCAGTGGACAGGACGCTTTTTCAACAACAACACGGACTCATCAGCCGCCTCGGTAGCTTGCTAGCAAACAAACAAACCACAAAGTTTGCTGCTTCAGTGTTTTTAGATATTTTTCTCAGATGTTACTATGGTATACTGAAGTATAATTACAAGCATTCCATAAGTGTCAAAGGCTTTTATTGACAATTACATTAAGTTTATGCAATGAGTTAATACTTGCAGTGTTGACCCTTCTATTTCAAGACCTCTGCAATGGCATTGTGTCAATTAACTTCAGGGCCACATCCTGACTGATGGCAGCCCATTCTTGCCCAATGCTTGGAGTTTGTCAGAATTGGTGGGTTTTTGTATGTCCACCCGCCTCTTGAGGATTGACCACAAGTTCTCAATGGGATTAAGGTCTGGGGAGTTTCCTGGCCCATGGACCCAACATTTCGATGTTTTGTTCACCGAGCCACTTAGTTATCACTTTTGCCTTATGGCAAGGTGCTCCATCATGCTGGAAAAGGCATTGTTCGGCACCAAACTGTTCTTGGATGGTTGGGAGAAGTTGCTCTCAATTGTGAGTGAGGCCACTCCCTTGGCTGAGAAGCAACCCCACACATGAATGGTTTCAGGATGCTTTACTGTTGGCATGACACAGGACTGATGGTAGCGCTCACCTTGTCTTCTCCGGACAAGCTTTTTTCCGGATGCCCCAAACAATCGGAAAGGGCATTGATCAGAAAAATGACTTTACCCCAGTCCTCAGCAGTTCAATCCCTGTACCTTTTGCAGAATATCAGTCTGTCCCTGATGTTTTTCCTGGAGAGTAGTGGCTTCCTCGCTGCCCTTCTTGACACCAGGCCATCCTCCAAAAGTCTTTGCCTCACTGTGCGTGCAGATGCACTCACACCTGCCTGCTGCCATTCCTGAGCAAGCTCTGCACTGGTTGTGCCCCAATCCCGCAGCTGAATCAACTTTAGGAGACGGTCCTGGCGCTTGCTGGATTTTCTTGGCCGCCCTGAAGCCTTCATAACAATTGAACCTCTCTCCTTGAAGTTCTTGATGATCCGATAAATGGTTGTTTTAGGTGCAATCTTACTAGCAGCAATATCCTTGCCTGTGAAGCCATTTTTGTGCAATGCAATGATGACGGCACGTGTTTCCTTGCAGGTAACCATGGTTAACAGAGGAAGAACAATGATTTGAAGCACCACCCTCCTTTTTAAAGCTTCCAGTCTGTTATTCTAACTCAATCAGCATGACAGGGTGATCTCCAGCCTTGTCCTCGTCAACACTCTCACCTGTGTTTACGAGAGAATCACTGACATGATGTCAGCTGGTCCTTTTGTGGCAGGGCTGAAATGCAGTGGAAATGTTTTTAGGTGATTAAGTTCATTTTCATGGCAAAATGTAATTAATTGCAATTTATCTGATCACTCTTCATAACAGTCTGGAGTATATGCAAATTGCCATCATGAAAACTGAGGCAGCAGACTTTGTGAAAATTTATATTTGTGTCATTCTCAACTTTTAACCACGACTGTATATTAACAGCAGGGTTTTAAACACAGTCTGTGTGCTTACTAGTTATTACATGTCATATACAGTTGAAGTCGGAAGTTTACATACACTTAGGTTGGAGTCATTAAAACTAGTTTTTCAACCACTCCACAAATTTCTTGTTAACAAACTTTACTTTTGGCAAGTCGGTTAGGACATCTACTTTGTGCATGACAACAATTCTTTACAAACAGATTATTTCACTTATAATTCACTATATCACAATTCCAGTGGGTCAGAAATTTACATACACTTAGTTGACTGGGCCTTTAAACATTTTGGAAAATTCCAGAAAATGGTGTCATGGCTTTAAAAGCTTCTGATAGGCTAATTGACATCATTTGAGTCAATTGGAGGTGTACCTGTGGATGTATTTCCAGGCCTACCTTCAAACTCAGTGCCCCTTTGATTGACATCATGGGAAAATCAAAATAAATCGTCCAAGACCTCAGAAACAAAATTGTAGACCTCCACAAGCCTGGTTCATCCTTAGGAGCAATTTCCAAACGCCTGAAGATACCACGTTAATCTGTACAAACAATAATACGCAAGTATAAACACCATGGGACCACGCAGCCGTCATACCGCTCAGGAAGGAGACGCGTTCTGTCTCCTAGAGATTAATGTACTTTGGTGCGAAATGTGCAAATAAATCCCTGAAAAACAGCAAAGGACCTTGTGAAGATGCTGGAGGAAATAGGTACAAAAGTATCTATATCCACAGTAAAACGAGTCCTATATCAACATAACCTGAAAGGCCGCTCAGCAAGGAAGAAGCCACTGCTCCAAAACCGCCATAAAAAAGACAGACTACGGTTTGCAACTGCACATAGGGACAAAGATTGTACTTTTTGGAGGGGTGGGGGGTCGCTTGCAAGCCAATGAACACCATCCCAACTGTGAAGCACGGGGGTGGCAGCATCATGCTGTGGGGGTGATTTGCTGCAGGAGGGACTGGTGCACTTCACAAAATAGATGGCATCATGAGGAAGGAAAATTATGTGGATATATTGAAGCAACATCTCAAGACATCAGTCAGGAAGTTAAAGCTTGGTCGCAAATAGGTCTTCCAAATGGACAATGACCCCAAGCATACTTCTAAAGTTGTGGCAAAATGGCTTAATGATAACAAAGTCAAGGTATTTGAGTGGCCATCACAAAGCCCTGACCTCAATCATATAGAACATATGTGGGCAGGACTGAAAAAGCATGTTCGAGCAAGGAGGCCTACAAACCTGACTCAGTTACACCAGCTCTGTAGGAGGATTGGGCCAAAATTCACCCAACTTATTGTGGGAGGCTACCCGTAACGTTTGACCCAAGTTAAACAATTTAAAGGCAATGCTCCCAAATACTAATTGAGTGTATGTAAACTTCTGACCCACTGGGAATGTGATGAAAGAAATAAAAGCTGAAATAAATCATTCTCTCTACTATTATTCTGACATTTCACATTCTTAAAATAAAGTGGTGATCCTAACTGACCTAAAACAGGGAATTTTTACTAGGATTAAATGTCAGGAATTGTGAAAAACTGAGTTTAAATGTATTTGGCTAAGGTGTATATAAACTTCCGACTTAAACTGTATATGTTGTTAGTCAGCTAGCTTGTTAAGATAGCATTAGCGTAGTGCTAGGCTAATTAACTAGCTAGCCAACTAACGTCCACAACCATGAGCTCAATAAGCTACTCGCCCCATACTAAAGAAGAGGTCTGCTGGTTGGAGAAAGAAGCTCTGGGGCTGAACATTGTTGTGAAAGAGGAAGAGGAGGATATCACAGTGAAAGGAGGGGAGGGGGAGATGCCTGTCACAGTGAAAGGGGAGGAGGGGGAGATGACTGTCACAGTGAAAGGAGAGGAGGGGGAGATGACTGTCACAGTGAAAGGAGGGGGAGATGACTGTCACAGTGAAAGGGGAGGAGGGGGAGATGACTGTCACAGTGAAAGGGGAGGAGGGGGAGATGACTGTCACAGTGAAAGGGGAGGAGGGGGAGATGACTGTCACAGTGAAAGAGGAGAAGGAGGGTGAAAAGGAGGAGGATGGATATCTGATTAACAGCAGTGAGTTTTGTCTTGGGGAGAGGCAGAAAGCTCTGATTAGAGAAAAGGCCTGCAGTGTCACTGGCCTTTTTAACTAACCCAAAGCCTAGGACCAAGAGGCATGGAGAGGCAGCCTTTAGTTACTATGCCTCCCAGCCTCTGAAATAGCCAGAGAACCAGAGGGGGAATGAAACTGTGGCATTTAAAACAAATAGATCTTAAAACACACCTTTCTAGTGGTGCTTTTCCTCAGGGTGCTTTTTAGTCATGCATTTTTTATTGTAATTCTTTAGCTTTTTATCCTCTTATATTTGTGTAGTAAATATTTAGTTTTATTTTAATTGTTTTTATTAGTTTTTTTCCTGTGAAGCACATTGTGTTCCATTCCATGTCTGAAATGTGCTGTATAAATAAAGCTTGATTTGATTCTCTATGGTGTTATTAGGTCCCTAATATTGAGTTAGGCCTATAAGGTAAGATAGACTGATATGATTGAAATCTCTATGATGTTATTGAATTTAAACAACAAGGCACTCAACCCCGTGGATTATTGTGAACAACTAAGAGCTGTTCTCTAACATGACGTGAAGAGCGAATAACACAACTAAGAGCTGTTTGTTTTGGAGATTTTTAGTTAACTACTTAGACAACGTAACAAACCAATTATATGATTTATACAGTTTTGTAGAATTAAACGCCTATATGCCTATGGATTAAGAACCAATTAAAGGGTTTAAAAAGAGCCATGATGAAATGGCTCTATAGGTATTTTTCCATTACATATATTATAATATGCTTAGCAATAGTAGAGACATTTCTTTAGTGCAAATGCTGTGCTTCTGATAAATGATGGTTCCCTCTAGCTCCCTGCATCTGGTCTGGGCCTGTAGTCAAGGACATGGGATGTAGATAAACTTCAGGAACAGATACACCTGTATTGTAGTAACGGAACTAACGTTATCACTTGTTTGTGCGCTGTGACCCGATACACATAGACACAAGAAGAAACCATAGTGGCTCAAGGTCAAGGGAGGGTGGCTGTTTGGATAAAGAGGGGGTTCCGATATGATATGAAAAGGAGACCAAGCAGACATGGGGATAGACAGGAAAGAAGCTAGACAAAGAAACCATAGTGGCTCCGATATGATATGAAATGATGAAGCTGTATAAAGAGAGCTCCAAGTCTGGGACGGCAGTTGCTCTGCAGACCAGCTCGGCTCTATTGCTTGTGTAATAAAGTCTATCTTGATTCTACAAAAACTCGGAAAGTACTTTGTTTGTTTTAATAAGTATAGGGATAATTTACTACAACAATAGCAGCTAAATAGCCGCTAAATACTGTATATACAGTGCCTTCAGAAAGTATTTATACCCCTTCCACTTTTTCAATTTTTTTTGTTACAACCCTGAATTTAAAATGGATTAAATAGAGATACATTTTGTCACTGGCATATACACAATACCCCAAAATGTGAAAGTGGAATCATGTTTTTCGAACAAATTAATTAAAAATGAAAAGCTGAAATGTCTTGAGTTAATAAGAATTCAACCTATTTGTTATTACAAGCCTAAGAAAGTTCAGGAGTAAAATTTTTCTCAACAAGTCACATAATAAGTTGCATGGACTCACTCTGTGTGCAATAATAGTGTTTAACATGATTTTTAAATGACTACCTCATCTCCGTACCCCAGACATACTGTACAATTATCTGTAATGTCTCTCAGTCGAGCAGTGAATTTCAAACACAGATTCAACCACAAAGACCAGGGAAGTTTTCCAATGCCTCGGAAAGAAGGGCACCTATGGGTAGACAACATTGAATATCCCTTTATTCATTACATTTTGGATGGTGTATCAATATACCCAGCCTCTACAAAGATAGAGACATCCTTCCTAACTCAGTTGCCGGAGAGGAAGGAAACCGCTCAGGGATTTCACCATGAGGCTTATGGTGACTTTTAAAGAGTTACAGAGTTTAATGGCTGTGATAGGAGAAAACTGAGAATGGATCAACAACATTGTAGTTAATCCACAATACTAACCTAAATGACAGAGTGAAAAGAAGGAAGCCTGTACAGAATAAAGTTATTCCAAAACATGCATCCTGTTTGCAACAAGGAACTAAAGTAATAATGCAAAAAAATGTGGCAAAGCAATTAACTTTTTGTCCTGACTACAAAGTGTTATGTTAGGGACAAATCCAATCCAACACAATACTGAGTACCACTCTTCAAATGTTCAAGCTTAGTGGTGGCTGCTTCATGTTATGGGTATGCTTGTAATCGTTAAGGATATATTCACCTGTCACCAAATAATTGATTAAAACACACTGTTTTGCAATGAAGGTCTACAGTAGCCTCAACAGCACTGCACGATAGCACAACTCCCTTCCATAGACTTACACAGTAATTATGACAACTTCCGGAGGAAGTCCTCCAAGCTATCAGAGCTCTTGCAGCATGAACTGAAATGTTGTCCACCCAATCAAAGGATCAGAGAATTCATGTAGTACTGAAAGAACAAGCTACAGCCAGCTAGCACTGCACTGCATAAAATGTGGTGAGTAGTTGACTCAAAGAGAGAGAAAGACAATAGTTTAGCAGTTCTCAACAAACTAATTTATTCAAAAATGAAGGAGAAGGAAGAGAGAGAGAATTCATCATTTCTTTTCACTTTCAGTTTCAGTTACTTAGCTAGCAAATTCAGCTGGCTCCAACAGAGGGATGCTATGTTAGCTAGCTGGCTAGTTTAGTTACTCAAACACACTACTCCAACAGAGTGATGCTATGTTAGCTAACTGGCTAGTTTAGTTACTCAAACACCCTGCTCCAACAGAGAGATGCTATGTTAGCTAGCTGGCTAGTTTAGTTACTCAAACACCCGGCACAAACATATAAACATATCTGAATTTGTCCATTAGAAACTCTTGTTTGCAACTGTTGGACAAATGATTACACCCTAGATAAGCTAATTGCAGGCAAGAGTGTGCAAGGCGGTATTTAATGTGTCACTGTCCGTATGTCACCTACGTTGTAAACTTTCATTCATAGACTA
This sequence comes from Coregonus lavaretus, assembly GCF_964263955.1. Classification (NCBI taxonomy): domain Eukaryota; kingdom Metazoa; phylum Chordata; class Actinopteri; order Salmoniformes; family Salmonidae; genus Coregonus; species Coregonus lavaretus. The sequence continues at coordinate 26,236 of NW_028165092.1, forward strand.
GGTTGTAGCAACCTCATGATGGGTATAGGGAAAATTGGAGTATTATGTAGTAGCCGAAACATATCGATGTTACATTGAAATGGCTGAATGGAATATGAATGACAGTCATCCAACATGCTGTAATAGAAATGAGGCCATGCTCATTAAAAAATAAATAATGGTCCTCCCTCATCTTAAACGGCACTTACGGCCACTGTTGTCTAGCAATGATCAACAACCAATTTGACGGAGCTTGAAGAATTTGTAAAATAACAATGGGGAAATGTTGCACAATCCAGGTTTAGAAAACTCTTAGAGACTTACCCAGAAAGACTCAGCTGTAACTGCTGCTAAAAGGTGCTTCTATAAAGTATTGACTCGGGTGTGAATACTTACACTACCAGTTCAAGGTTTTAGAACACCTACTCATTCAAGGGTTTTTCTTTATTTGGACTATTTTCTACATTGTAGACTAATAGTGAAGACATCAAAACTATGAAATAACACATATGGAATCATGTAGTAACCAAAAAAGTGTTAAACAATTCAAAACATGTTTTATATTTGAGATTCTTCAAATAGCCACCCTTTGCCTTGATGACAGCTTTGCACACTCTTGCCATTCTGTCTACCAGCTTCACCTGGAATGCTTTTCCAACAGTCTTGAAGGAGTTCCCACATATGCTGAGCACTTGTTGGCTGCTTTTCCTTCACTCTGCGGTCCAACTCATCCAAAACCATCTTAATTTGGTTTAGGTCGGGGGATTGTGGAGGCCAGGTCATCTGATGCAGCACTACATCACTCTCCTTCTTGGTAACATAGCCCTTACACAGCCTGGAGGTGTGTTGGGTCATTGTCCTGTTGAAAAACAAATGATAGTCCCACTAAGCCCAATCCAGATGGAATGGCGTATCGCAGCAGAATTCTGTGGTAGCAATGCTGGTTAAGTGTGCCATGAAATCTAAATAAATAGAGACAGTGTCACCAGCAAAGCACCCCCACACCATAACACCTCCTCCTCCATGCTCTACGGTGGGAAATACACATGGTGAAATTTTCCAGAGTGACTGACCTTCATGTCTTAAAGTAATGATGGACTGTCGTTTCTCTTTGCTTATGTGAGCTGTTCTTGCCATAATATGGACTTGGTCTTTTACCAAATATGGCTATCTTCTGTATACCCCCCCTTACCTTGTCACAACAAAACTGATTGAATCAAACGCATTAAGAAGGAAAGAAATTCTACAAATTAACTTTGAAGAAGGCACACCTGTTTATTGAAATGCATTCCAGGTGACTACGTCATGAAGCTGGTTGAGAGATTGTCAAGAGTGTGCAAAGCTGTCATCAAGGCAAAGGGTGGCTATTTGAAGAATCACAAATATTTTTTTGACCGCAGGAAGAGTAGCTGCTGCCTTGGGAGCAGCTAACGGGGATCCCTAATGAATACAAATACTTTTTTGGTTACTACATGATTCCATATGTGTTATTTCATAGTTTTATGTCTTCACTATTATTCGATTTTTCTGTATTTAATTTAAATAGATTTACACACAACAGCATTCTATCCAAGTTGGGAGAGAGCACGAGGAGGGATCATGTCATGTAGGTTCAGGTAGCAGCTACAGTGGGAAAAAAAGTATTTAGTCAGCCACCAATTGTGCAAGTTCTCCCACTTAAAAAGATGAGAGAGGCCTGTAATTTTCATCATAGGTACACGTCAGCTATGACAGACAAAATGAGAAAAAAAAATCCAGAAAATCACATTGTATGAATTTATTAGCAAATTAAGTATACAAATACTTTTTTGGTTACTACATGATTCCATATGTGTTATTTCATAGTTTTGACGTCTTCACTATTATTTTACAATGTAGAACATAGTAAAAATTAAGAAAAACCCTTGAATGAGTAGGTGTTCTAAAACGTTTGACCGGTAGTGTATGTAAATGAGATTTTTCTTTATTTAATTTAAATAGATTTATGCACAACAGCGTTCTATCCAAGCTTGGAGAGAGCACGAGGAGGGTTCATGTCATGCAGGTTCAGGTAGCAGCTACAGGACAGTTGTATATTATTTAAAACATCAATTGGTAGCTGATTAGTATGCATGGACAATTTATTTTAAAATCTGCAATGTTTGAATGTCCAGTTTTAATTACTGAACAATAAATGACATTATTACCACCAGCCAGCAGGCTATAAAATTGCAGCATTACAACACCATGTATAGATTTCGTGAAATGTTTGGCCCCGTGTAGCTCAGTTGGTAGAGCATGTCGTTTGCAACACCAGGGTTGTGGGTTCGATTCCCACGGGGGCCAGTATGAAAAAATAATAAAACATATTCACTCACTAACTGTAAGTTGCTCTGGATAAGAGCGTCTGCTAAATGACTAAAATGTTTAACATGAGAAAATGACGACCAAATAGAGGCCTACCAATAAACCTTTATCCATTAGCTAAAGCAAAGCTTTACATGCTCTTGCACCACAGGAACACTACAATCGATTAATTAGGCACGCAGCCGCATAGACATGTCTCTATTTCAGCACGATATACAGCGATCGGTTTGTGAGTGGATATCTGGCTGAAACATTCAATGTTATTTTATATATAGAGGCCCAAAGTCCAACCTTGCGGGGTCTAGAGAAACTGCGTTAACTTTAGAAAATGAGTTACTAAAAGCAGAAGGCTTCCTACGACTGGAGTATTATTTGTATGTTGGCCGAATCCCAACGTTTAAGTTGAACGGAAGTGAAGGCGGAGCCTGGATCTTTTCTCTTGTGACTTTACGCTCCGTGCAGAGTAGAACACCAGACAACATGACTGAACAAAGGAGGAATGTTAAAATGATATCGGACTGTAACTTTTGAAAATGAGCTAAACAGAAGCCTCCTGCTGGAGTATTATTTGTATGTTGGCAGAAGTCCCATTTTTCAGTCGAACGGAAGTGAAGTTGGAGTCACATGTTCTCTATTCTCCATTTTGTCTTTTGACTTTAGGCAGAGGATGACATGTTGGAATATAACGTCTCGGTCCTCTACCTCCCTGATCTAAAAGGTCCGTAGACCACATATAAACATTGTTATCTAGTTAACTTCGCCTGAACTCTGCAATCGACCATAAACACACGTTTCTACAATGAATCAGGTGAGTTTAGATTAATTTTACACATTTTTATAACGGGTCTTTGTAGCCTACTTCCTGCTTTTACACTGCAAGCATTTAATGGTTCTTCACTTTCGGAAAATCGTTTGTGTAGTTTAGCTGGTTACTCGTAGCCAGGCCCGGCGGCAGGATGAACTGGGCAAGGGGGCATCAGAAATGACTAAGGGGGCACAACTATTTTCGCTTGCTGGTAACACAGGATGGATAATAATCGATAGTATAATTACACACAATGTATTTGCAGCCACGCACGGCTGTCTTGCAGCAAGAATACAGGCTACTGCACCGCTTTACAAACATGGACAATTCATAAATAGCAAGTTATGACAACGCTACACAGCTACATGCACAATACCCAACAATCCAATACAAAACAGTTGCTAATTACCGTAATAACACTTCCTCATGCCAATACAAATCAAATCAAATCAAATGTTATTGGTCACATGCGCCGAATACAACAGGTGCAGACATTACAGTGAAATGCTTACTTACAGCCCTTAACCAAAAGTGCATTTATTTTAAACAAAAAAAGTAAGGATAAAACAACAACAACAAAAAGTGTTGAGAAAAAAAAAGAGCAGAAGTAAAAATAAAGTGACAGTAGGGAGGCTATATATACAGGGGGGTACCGTTGCAGAGTCAATGTGCGGGGGCACCGGCTAGTTGAGGTAGTTGAGGTAATATGTACATGTGGGTAGAGTTAAAGTGACTATGCATAAATACTTAACAGAGTAGCAGCAGCGTAAAAAGGATGGGGTGGGGGGGGCAGTGCAAATAGTCCGGGTAGCCATGATTAGCTGTTCAGGAGTCTTATGGCTTGGGGGTGGAAGCTGTTGAGAAGTCTTTTGGACCTAGACTTGGCACTCCGGTACCGCTTGCCGTGCGGTAGCAGAGAGAACAGTCTATGACTAGGGTGGCTGGAGTCTTTGACAATTTTGAGGGCCTTCCTCTGACACCGCCTGGTATAGAGGTCCTGGATGGCAGGAAGCTTTGCCCCAGTGATGTACTGGGCCGTACGCACTACCCTCTGTAGTGCCTTGCGGTCAGAGGCCAAGCAGTTGCCATACCAGGCGGTGATACAACCAGTCAGGATGCTCTCGATGGTGCAGCTGTAGAATTTTTTGAGGATCTGAGGACCCATGCCAAATCTTTTTAGTCTCCTGAGGGGGAATAGGCTTTGTCGTGCCCTCTTCACGACTGTCTTGGTGTGTTTGGACCATGATAGTTCGTTGGTGATGTGGACACCAAGGAACTTGAAGCTCTCAACCTGTTCCACTACAGCCCCGTCGATGAGAATGGGGGCGTGCTCAGTCCTCTTTTTTTTCCTGTAGTCCACAATCATCTCCTTTGTCTTGGTCACGTTGAGGGAGAGGTTGTTGTCCTGGCACCACACGGCCAGATCTCTGACCTCCTCTCTATAGGCTGTCTCATCGTTGTCGGTGATCAGGCCTACCACTGTTGTGTCGTCGGCAAACTTAATGATGGTGTTGGAGTCGTGCCTGGCCATGCAGTCATGGGTGAACAGAGAGTACAGGAGGGGACTGAGCACGCACCCCTGAGGGGCCCCCGTGTTGAGGATCAGTGTGGCAGATGTGTTGTTACCTACCCTTACCACCTGGGGGCGGCCCGTCAGGAAGTCCAGGATCCAGTTGCAGAGGGAGGTGTTTAGTCCCAGGATCCTTAGCTTAGTGATGAGCTTAGAGGGCACTATGGTGTTGAATGCTGAGCTGTAGTCAATGAATAGCATTCTCACGTAGGTGTTCCTCTTGTCCAGGTGGGAAAGGGCAGTGTGGAGTGCGATAGAGATTGCATCATCTGTGGATCTGTTTGGGCGGTATGCAAATTGAGTGGGTCTAGGGTTTCTGGGATTATGCTGTTGATGTGAGCCATGACCAGTCTTTCAAAGCACTTCATGGCTACAGACGTCAGTGCTACGAGTCGGTAGTCATTTAGGCAGGTTATCTTAGAGTTCTTGGGCACGGGGACTATGGTGGTCTGCTTGAAACATGTTGGTATTACAGACTCAGTCAGGGACATGTTGAAAATATCAGTGAAGACACTTGCCAGTTGGTCAGCACATGCTCGGAGTACACGTCCTGGTAATCCGTCTGGCCCTGCGGCCTTGTGAATGTTGACCTGCTTAAAAGTCTTACTCACATCGGCTACGGAGAGCGTGATCACATAGTCATCCGGAACAGCTGGTGCTCTCATGCATGCTTCAGTGCTGCTTGCCTCGAAGCGAGCATAGAAGTGGTTTAGCTCGTCTGGTAGGCTTGTGTCACTGGGCAGCTCGCGGCTGTGCTTCCCTTTGTAGTCTGTAATAGTTTTCAAGCCCTGCCACATCCGACGAGCGTCAGAGCCAGTGTTTGCTTTCCAATCGCGGAAAGCAAACAATAATGCACTACCAATGACTTGGCTAGTTGGAGCTTGCCAGTTGGCTGTAGGCTACTCCACTAGCAGCTTGCTAGTTGGCTGTAGGCTACCCCACTAACATCTTGCCAGTTGGCTGTAGGCTACTCCACTAGCATCTTGCCAGTTGGCTGTAGGCTACTCCACTAGCAGCTTGCTAGTTGGCTGTAGGCTACCCCACTAACATCTTGCCAGTTGGCTGTAGGCTACTCCACTAGCATCTTGCCAGTTGGCTGTAGGCTACTCCACTAGCACCTTGCCAGTTGGCTGTAGGCTACTCCACTAGCATCTTGCCAGTTGGCTGTAGGCTACTCCACTAGCAGCTTGCCAGTTGGCTGTAGGCTACTCCACTAGCACCTTGCCAGTTGGCTGTAGGCTACTCCACTAGCAGCTTGCCAGTTGGCTGTAGGCTACTCCACTAGCAGCTTGCCAGTTGGCTGTAGGCTACTCCACTAGCAGCTTGCCAGTTGGCTGTAGGCTACTCCACTAGCAGCTTGCAGCTGGCTTTAGGCTACTCTACTAGCAGCTTGCCAGTTGGCTGTAGGCTACTCCACTAGCAGCTTGCCAGTTGGCTGTAGGCTACTCCACTAGCAGCTTGCTAAAAACTGTAAGCAAGCTAGCCTTTTAGCTTCCCACAGATTTAGATGTGGCTTAGTGTTGTAGGTTATAGTCTTGCTGAAAGGTGAGTTCCTCTCCCAGTGTCTGGTGTAAAGCAGACTGAAGCAGTCTTTCCTCTAGGATCTCCCGTTTCGTTTCATCCTGTAAAACTCCCCAGTCTTTGACGATGTCAAGCATTTCCTTACCATGATGCAGCCATCACCATGCTTGAAAATAAGGAGGCAGTTACTCAGTGATATAATGTTGGATTTGCCCGAATTTAAAGCTTTGCATTTAGGCCCAAAAAGTGTGTTCATTTCCGTGTTAATTTTTTAGCAGTATTACTTTAGTGCCTTGTTGCAAACAAGATTGATGTTCTGGAATATTTATATTCTCCTTTCACTCTGTCATTTAGGTCATTATTGTGGATTATTGTGAATATTCACATGTACAGGGTTGCAGGTGGTCATTATTGGGGATTATTGTGAATAGTCACATGTACAGGGTTGCAGTTGGTCATTATTGGGGATTATTGTGAATAGTCACATGTACAGGGTTGCAGGTGGTCATTATTGTGAATAGATTGTGAATAGACACATGTACAGGTTTGCAGGTGGTCATTATTGTGGAATATTGTGAATAGTCAAATGTACAGGGTTGCAGGTGGTCATTATTGGGGATTATTGTGAATAGACACATGTACAGGGTTGCAGGTGGTTATTATTGTGAATAGTAAAATGTACAGGGTTGCAGGTGGTCATTTGTGAATAGTAAAATGTACAGGGTTGCATGTGGTCATTATTGAGAATAGTCACATGTACAGGGTTGCAGGTGGTCGTCATTGGGGATTATTGTGAATAGTCACATGTACAGGGTTGCAGGTGGTCATTATTGTGGAATATTGTGAATAGTCAAATGTACAGGGTTTCAGGTGGTCATTATTGGGGATTATTGTGAATAGACACATGTACAGGGTTGCAGGTGGTCATTATTGTGAATAGTTACATGTACAGGGTTGCAGATGGTCATTATTGTGAATAGTCAAATGTACAGGGTTGCAGGTGGTCATTATTGTGAATAGTCAAATGTACAGGGTTGCAGGTGGTCATTATTGGGGATTATTGTGAACATCTTTGATGTGTCTGGGTGGCTTAATACACCATACACAACATCATTATTAACAGAGGAAGGGTTAGTCATTCAAATAAATCATGTTTACCGCTATTAGTTTACAGTCCATATCACTTATTATGTTATTTCTTAACACCAACTTTACTGACTATTTTAGTTATTGTTTTGTATTTGTTTGTACACATTTGTAGAATTTTGTTTTTACTTTCACATTATTTTGTGTAGATGAATTACGAAAAATTATAATCAAACCTATTTCAATCCCACTTTTTAAAGCAACCAAATGTGAAAAAAGTTATAGTGGGTGTAGACTTTCCATAGGAACTGTATAGCCTAATAATATTTAGGAAGTTAATTTCCTTGGGAAGATAACTGCCTGTGCTTCTCCGTCCATTCATATATAGACTACTCTATTTAATTGAGACCAAACGCTCACCTGATCTGGCACGCCCAACTAGGAGAGGAGAGGTATGGCTGCTGAACTAGGACAGGAGAGGTATGGCTGCTGAACTAGGACAGGAGAGGAGAGGTATGGCTGCTGAACTAGGAGAGGAGAGGTATGGCTGCTGAACTAGGAGAGGAGAGGTATGGCTGCTGAACTAGGAGAGGAGAGGTATGGCTGCTGAACTAGGACAGGAGAGGTATGGCTGCTGAACTAGGACAGGAGAGGTATGGCTGCTGAACTAGGACAGGAGAGGTATGGCTGCTGAACTAGGAGAGGAGAGGTATGGCTGCTGAACTAGGAGAGGAGAGGTATGGCTGCTGAACTAGGAGAGGAGAGGAGAGGCTGATGAACTAGGAGAGGAGAGGTATGGCTGCTGAACTAGGACAGGACAGGACAGGAGAAGTATGCCTGCTGAACTAGGACAGGACAGGAGAGGTATGGCTGCTGAACTAGGAGAGGAGAGGTATGCCTGCTGAACTAGGAAAGGAGAGGTATGGCTGCTGAACTTGAAACAGCAAGAAAGATGAGCGGTCCGTTGCACTTTCTCTTGACCTATGTTTTGCACGTAAGATATGGCCTGTCTTTTAGGAGCGGGAATATTTTCAGTCAGAGACAAATAAATTGATAATTAATATATATTGAGAAGGAGAAGACTCAACGCTCGATCCCCATGTTGCGCCTTTTGCTTTATATTGATAATCACATTTTGGGATTTCACCTCGACTCACGTTGGTTGAGCGTCCCCAACTTATTTCTATTAACAGACACTGTAGTAAACTATAGCCTAATTATATTTAAGTGAATTTCCTTGGAAAGATAACTGCCACGTGATTTATTCGCCCATTCATAGGTAGCCTGTTAGGCTAGTGTGTGAATAATTTGACAGAGGTGCTTTTAGTACAATAGCTAGGCTAACGCATACACAGCAGAAAGACACCGTTTCCAAATAATCTGCGGGACAAGTATATTTATCACAACGTTTTCTGTCTGACCGCCCTCAACATGAAAAATACGGACCGCGCTGCAATGATCTCTGTCGGAGCCCGCAGCCCTCTACCTCTAAACGTCTTTGTTGTACCATTTGAAAGTGGAAAGAAATATATACAGTTCCAGTCAAAAGTTTGGACACACCTACTCATTCAAGGGTTTTTCTTTATTTTTACGTTGTAGAATAATAGTGAAGACATCAAAACTATGAAATAACACATATGGAATCATGTAGTAACCAAGAAAGTGTTAAACAAATCAAAATATGATGTTTGAGATTCTTCAAATAGCTACCCTTTGCCTTGATGACAGCTTTGCACTCTCTTGGCATTCTCTCAATCAGCTTCATGAGGTAGTCACCTGGAATATATTCTGATTTGTTTAACACTTTGTTGGTTACAACATAATTCCATATGTGTTATTTCATAGTTTTGATGTTATTACATTTTAGTACATTTGTCAGCCAAAACATGACACCCACCCTTTTTTTATGTGTTCTATCACAAACTGTCATCAACATGAAGCTTTCCAACGTAACATCAACTATCCAATCTAAGCCACATTGACAATTTGAAATTAGCACATCAATTACAATTTAATATATTTCAATCCCACTTTGTAACGTAACAAAATGTGAAAAAGGTTCAAGGGAGTGCAGACGTTCTAAAGGCAATGTATTATATTAGGTTAACATTTCAAAATAGTCTGATGCATATCCTGTAGATCAGATCAAATATCCTGTAGATCAGATCAAATATCCTGAAGATCAGATCAAATAGCCTGTAGATCAGATCAAATAGCCTGTAGATCAGATCAAATAGCCTGTAGATCAGAACAAATATCCTGTAGATCAGATCAAATATCCTGTAGATCAGATCAAGGAACGCTGTCTATACTTCCATCCCTTTTGTTATTGGCTGATTCCATCGCCAGCAATGGCCAAAAATATTCTTGGAATTCTCACATAGAAACGTAATTGGGGTCTAATATATAAATAAGCTAAATCAATTTGCCCTTTTTCCCGATAGGGAATGTCCTATTGGTCTGAAGTGTAAGATATTGGTTTCTCCCGTGGGAGCCCCGGGTTCATATCATGCGTGTTACATACAGTTACAATATTTGAGTGCTGCAAATCTGCGTAGCAAGCAAACAGACAATGTGAATTATTTTTAACATGCTGTGAAAGTAGTACTCACTTTTAGGAATGGGTAATCGTTTACAAGTTGCAAGATATATCATAAACCCATCGTTGAAAACCACATTTTTCATCTTCTGTGGTTTGGTAACTTCCTGTTGTTCAACGGACCGGAATGAAAAAGCAGAGTTTGGAAAAAATGTATTTGGTGTCCATTAAGTCTTAAACAGCAAGGGGGCATTGTTTCCACTCCGTTGTGGCCGTCCCCATTTAAATGCAAGACCTCATCATACCATTGTTGTGTTGTTTTACCCTTAGTGTACTAACTTGAACTCCACTACCCTCTTTTTGGGATTTACAGGAAACTCATATTCCACCCCCCTCCTCCCTCTCCCTCCAACTCTCCCCCCCCCTCCCCCTCTTGGGGTCCCCAGGTCGTGCCTCTCCTGGTAGCTTACTGCTGGGTCTGAAGAGGGTGTCTGTGCTGCTGGTCGACTGCAGGAAAACACCGGGACTGAGTGGGTTTATGCTCTTAGATACATTTATTTTGGGACACTCCCTAGATGTCCTTAATTACCATTAAATACAATCACTAACCTTCTTAAAATGTAGACTCATTAGAAGCACTCCTACCCCATTGGTTACATTGATGATTTTAACGCATCCAAAATGCTCAAATCTGATCACAAGAGTTGGAAAGCTGGGCCTTGAACTAACTTCGATATGAAGAAGGAACCCTAACTGTCTGTCTTTGTTTCACAGGGGACAGCCCTAACCGTCGCTCTTTCAGTAGAAGGGGCTTATCATCTGGGGAAGCTAACCGACATCATGATGCTGACGAGATAGAGACGAGTCTCTCCAGATCAGAACACCTCAAGAAACACCAGCAGAGACTTACAGGGAAGAAACCTCACTGCTGCTTTGACTGTGGAAAGAGTTTCACCTCTTCAGCAAATCTTAAAACGCACAAGAGAAAACACACAGGAGAGAAGCCTTACAGCTGTGATCAGTGTGGGAAGAGATTCACTCAGTTAGGACACCTGGCTAGACACAAGACAATACACACAGGAGAGAAGCCTTTTGGTTGTGATCAGTGTGGGAAGAGATTCACTCGGTCAGGACACCTGGCCAGACACCAGAGAATACACACAGGAGAGAAACATTTTGGTTGTGATCAGTGTGGGAAGAGATTCACTCAGTTAGGACACCTGGCTAGACACAAAAAAATACACACAGGAGAGAAGCTTTTTGGTTGTGATCAGTGTGGGAAGAGATTCACTCAGTCAGGACACCTGGTTGAACACAAGAGAATACACACAGGAGAGAAGCTTTTTGGTTGTGATCAGTGTGGGAAGAGATTCACTCAGTCAGGACACCTGGTTGAACACAAGAGAATACACACAGGCGAGAAGCCTTACCACTGCTCAGACTGTGGAATGAGCTTAACCACTTCACAGGGACTTCTACGACACAAGAGAACACACACAGGAGAGAAGCCTTTTGGTTGTGATCAGTGTGGGAAAAGATTCACTCAATCAGGAAACCTGGCTTTACACAAGAGAATACACACAGGAGAGAAGCCTTTTGGTTGTGATCAGTGTGGGAAGAGATTCACTCATTCAGGACACCTGGTTGAACACAAGAGAATACACACAGGAGAGAAGCCTTACCACTGCTCAGACTGTGGAATGAGCTTTACCACTTCACAGGGACTTCTACGACACAAGAGAACACACACAGGAGAGAAGCCTTTTGGTTGTGATCAGTGTGGGAAGAGATTCACTCGGTCAGGACACCTGGCCAGACACCAGAGAATACACACAGGAGAGAAACATTTTGGTTGTGATCAGTGTGGGAAGAGATTCACTCAGTTAGGACACCTGGCTAGACACAAAAAAATACACACAGGAGAGAAGCTTTTTGGTTGTGATCAGTGTGGGAAGAGATTCACTCAGTCAGGACACCTGGTTGAACACAAGAGAATACACACAGGAGAGAAGCTTTTTGGTTGTGATCAGTGTGGGAAGAGATTCACTCAGTCAGGACACCTGGTTGAACACAAGAGAATACACACAGGCGAGAAGCCTTACCACTGCTCAGACTGTGGAATGAGCTTAACCACTTCACAGGGACTTCTACGACACAAGAGAACACACACAGGAGAGAAGCCTTTTGGTTGTGATCAGTGTGGGAAAAGATTCACTCAATCAGGAAACCTGGCTTTACACAAGAGAATACACACAGGAGAGAAGCCTTTTGGTTGTGATCAGTGTGGGAAGAGATTCACTCATTCAGGACACCTGGTTGAACACAAGAGAATACACACAGGAGAGAAGCCTTACCACTGCTCAGACTGTGGAATGAGCTTTACCACTTCACAGGGACTTCTACGACACAAGAGAACACACACAGGAGAGAAGCCTTTTGGTTGTGATCAGTGTGGGAAGAGATTCACTCGGTCAGGACACCTGGCCAGACACCAGAGAATACACACAGGAGAGAAACATTTTGGTTGTGATCAGTGTGGGAAGAGATTCACTCAGTTAGGACACCTGGCTAGACACAAAAAAATACACACAGGAGAGAAGCTTTTTGGTTGTGATCAGTGTGGGAAGAGATTCACTCAGTCAGGACACCTGGTTGAACACAAGAGAATACACACAGGAGAGAAGCTTTTTGGTTGTGATCAGTGTGGGAAGAGATTCACTCAGTCAGGACACCTGGTTGAACACAAGAGAATACACACAGGCGAGAAGCCTTACCACTGCTCAGACTGTGGAATGAGCTTAACCACTTCACAGGGACTTCTACGACACAAGAGAACACACACAGGAGAGAAGCCTTTTGGTTGTGATCAGTGTGGGAAAAGATTCACTCATTCAGGAAACCTGGCTTTACACAAGAGAATACACACAGGAGAGAAGCCTTTTGGTTGTGATCAGTGTGGGAAGAGATTCACTCATTCAGGACACCTGGTTGAACACAAGAGAATACACACAGGAGAGAAGCCTTACCACTGCTCAGACTGTGGAATGAGCTTTACCACTTCACAGGGACTTCTACGACACAAGAGAACACACACAGGAGAGAAGCCTTTTGGTTGTGTTCAGTGTGGGAAAAGATTCACTCATTCAGGAAACCTGGCTTTACACAAGAGAATACACACAGGAGAGAAGCCTTTTGGTTGTGATCAGTGTGGGAAGAGATTCACTCATTCAGGACACCTGGTTGAACACAAGAGAATACACACAGGCGAGAAGCCTTACCACTGCTCAGACTGTGGAATGAGCTTAACCACTTCACATGGACTTCTACGACACAAGAGAACACACACAGGAGAGAAATCTTATAGCTGTGATCAGTGTGGGAAGAGATTCACTCAGTCAGGAAGCCTGGCTGAACACAAGAGAAAACACCACACTGTTGGGTAACCTTTCCACTTTTGTTAGCTCAGTCCAGTTAATGGTAGACTAGTGTACATACACCGGAGAGAAGCCCTACATGGTGAGTTTTTCCACCTCAAGCGTTCTTAATGTGGCCTTCCTTAGTGTAATTTGATGTACTGTCAACAAGGGGTCCACCCTCTGAAAACTCTAACTATCCATTATTTCCAGATTTCTATTAATTTCATTGTGAGTGAAATAGTCTGTTTGAATGGTGTGGGCGTACGTACCCCAACAACAGAATGGTGTGGGTGTTTCCCAACAACAGGATTGGTCAGCTCATAGAAAGCAGGGCGGTAGCTCCTCCCCCTCTCTCTGAAGTCTATTGTTAGGGTTAAGGCAAAGGGTCCGTTTAACATGTTGACCAGTTGGGATTTTGTCAGAAAAGTCCCTTAATTCGCTGCCGTCCCACAGTCTGTTGACAGATGCTATGATATCAGTTAAGTCTGTTCACCAGAGATTACAGAAATGTTGGCAGGTAGATTTATTTGGTTTGCTTAGCGAGCAAGCTAGAGGGATCTGAAGACTGATAACAATGTCTGAGGACAATTCACCATCACCATGATCAACCCTGTCTACCAGCCAACTCACCATGATCAACCCCGTCTACCATCCAGCTCACCTTATTTTGAAATGACATGATATTGTTTGGCAGAATGAACAGTGTAGTGAATATTTTCCCAAACTGCGTTACCCACTCCAGTCAGCAGATGACGATGTGAGTCTTTCAAGAGCTGTTTCCTCCAGTGGACAGGACGGTTTTTCAACAACAACACGGACTCATCAGCCGCCTCGGTAGCTTGCTAGCAAACAAACAAACCACAAAGTTTGCTGCTTCAGTGTTTTTAGATATTTTTCTCAGATGTTACTATGGTATACTGAAGTATAATTACAAGCATTCCATAAGTGTCAAAGGCTTTTATTGACAATTACATTAAGTTTATGCAATGAGTTAATACTTGCAGTGTTGACCCTTCTATTTCAAGACCTCTGCAATGGCATTGTGTCAATTAACTTCTGGGCCACATCCTGACTGATGGCAGCCCATTCTTGCCCAATGCTTGGAGTTTGTCAGAATTGGTGGGTTTTGTATGTCCACCCGCCTCTTGAGGATTGACCACAAGTTCTCAATGGGATTAAGGTCTGGGGAGTTTCCTGGCCCATGGACCCAACATTTCGATGTTTTGTTCCCCGAGCCACTTAGTTATCACTTTTGCCTTATGTTAAGGTGCTCCATCAGGCTGGAAAAGGCATTGTTTGTCACCAAACTGTTCTTGGATAGTTGGGAGAAGTTGTTCTCTGAGGATGTGTTGGTACCATTCTTTATTCATGGATGTGTTCTTAGGCAAAATTGTGAGTGAGCCCACTCCCTTGGCTGAGAAGCAACCCCACACATGAATGGTCTCAGGATGCTTTACTGTTGGCATGACACAGGACTGATGGTAGCGCTTACCTTGTCTTCTCCGGACAAGCTTTTTTCCGGATGCCCCAAACAATCAGAAAGGGGATTCATCAGAGAAAATGACTTTACCCCAGTCCTCAGCAGTTCAATCCCTGTACCTTTTGCAGAATATCAGACTGTCCCTGATGTTTTTCCTGGAGAGTAGTGGCTTCCTCGCTGCCCTTCTTAACACCAGGCCATCCTCCAAAAGTCTTTGCCTCACTGTGCGTGCAGATGCACTCACACCTGCCTGCTGCCATTCCTGAGCAAGCTCTGCACTGGTGGTGCCCCGATCCCGCAGCTGAATCAACTTTAGGAGACGGTCCTGGCGCTTGCTGGACTTTCTTGGGCGCCCTGAAGCCTTCTTCACAACAATTGAACCTCTTTCCTTGAAGTTATTGATGATCCGATAAATGGTTGATTTAGGAGCAATCTTACTAGCAGCAATATCCTTGCCTGTGAAGCCATTTTTGTGCAAAGCAATGATGACGGCACGTGTTTCCTTGCAGGTAACCATGGTTAACAGAGGAAGAACAATGATTTCAAGCACCACCCTCCTTTTTAAAGCTTCCAGTCTGTTATTCTAACTCAATCAGCATGACAGGGTGATCTCCAGCCTTGTCCTCGTCAACACTCTCACCTGTGTTAACGAGAGAATCACTGACATGATGTCAGCTGGTCCTTTTGTGGCAGGGCTGAAATGCAGTGGAAATGTTTTGGGGGGATTAAGTTCATTTTCATGGCAAAGAGGGACTTTGCAATTCATCTGATCACTCTTCATAACATTCTGGAGTATATGCAAATTGCCATCATAACTGAGGCAGCAGACTTTGTGAAAATTTATATTTGTGTCATTCTCAAAACTTTTGACCAAGACTGTATATTAACAGCAGGGTTTTAAACCCAGTCTGTGTGCTTACTAGTTATTACATATCATAAACAGTTGAAGTCGGAAGTTTACATACACTTAGGTTGGAGTCATTAAAACTCGTTTTTCAACCACTCCACACATTTCTTGTTTACAAACTTCAGCAAGTCAGTTAGGACATCTACTTTGTGCATGACAACAATTCTTTACAAACAGATTATTTCACTTATAATTCACTATATCACAATTCCAGTGGGTCAGAAGTTTACATACATTTAGTTGACTGTGCCTTTAAACAGCTTGGAAAATTCCAGAAAATGATGTCATGGCTTTAGAAGCTTCTGATAGGCTAATTGACATCATTTGAGTCAATTGGAGGTGTACCTGTGGATGTATTTCCAGGCCTACCTTCAAACTCAGTGCCTCTTTGCTTGACATCATGGGAAAATTAAAAGAAATCAGCCAAGACCTAGAAAAACAATTGTAGACCTCCACAAGTCTGGTTCATCCTTAGGAGCAATTTCCAAACACCTGAAGGTACCACGTTCCTCTGTACAAACAATAGTACGCAAGTATAAACACCATGGGACCACGCAGCCGTCATACCGCTCAGGAAGGAGACGCGTTCTGTCTCCTAGAGATGAACGTACTTTGGTGCGAAAAGTGCAAATCAATCCCAGAAAAACAGCAAAGGACCTTGTGAAGATGCTGGAGGAAACAGGTACAAAAGTATCTATATCCACAGTAAAACGAGTCCTATATCAACATAACCTGAAAAGCCGCTCAGCAAGGAAGAAGCCACTGCTCCAAAACCGCCATAAAAAAGCCAGACTACGGTTTGTTACTGCACATGGGGACAAAGATTGTACTTTTTGGAGGAGGGGGGGGGGGGGGGTCGCTTGCAAGCCGAAGAACACCATCCCAACCGTGAAGCATGGGGTTGGCAGCATCATGCTGTGGGGGTGATTTGCTGCAGGAGGGACTGGTGCACTTCACAAAATAGATGGCATCATGAGGAAGGAAAATTATGTGGATATATTGAAGCAACATCTCAAGACATCAGTCAGGAAGTTAAAGCTTGGTCGCAAATAGGTCTTCCAAATGGACAATGACCCCAAGCATACTACCAAAGTTGTGGCAAAATGGCTTAAGGACAACAAAGTGAAGGTATTGGAGTGGCCATCACAAAGCCCTGACCTCAATCCTATAGAACATTTGTGGGCAGAACTGAAACAGCATGTTAGAGCAAGGAGGACTACAAACCTGACTCAGTTACACCAGCTCTGTCAGGAGGAATGGGCCAAAATTCACCCAACTTATTGTGGGAAGCTTGTGGAAGGCTACCCGTAACGTTTGACCCAGGTTAAACAATTTAAAGGCAATGCTACCAAATACTAATTGAGTGTATGTAAACTTCTGACCCACTGGGAATGTGATGAAAGAAATAAAAGCTGAAATAAATCATTCTCTCTACTATTATTCTGACATTTCACATTCTTAAAATAAAGTGGTGATCCTAACTGAACAAGACAGGGAATTTTTAATAGGATTATATGTCAGGAATTGTGAAAAACTGAGTTTAAATGCATTTGGCTAAGGTGTATGTAAACTTTTTAGTCGTGCATTTTTTATTGTAATTCTTTAGTTTTTTATCCTCTTATATTTGTGTAATAGATATTTAGTTTTATTTTAATTGTTTTTATTAGTTTTTTTCCTGTGAAGCACATTGTGTTCCATTCCATGTCTGAAATGTGCTGTATAAATAAAGCTTGACTTGATTCTCTATGGAGATATTAGATCCCTAATATTTTAGTTAGGCCTATGAGGTAAGATAGACTGATATGATTGAAATCTCTATGGTGTTATTGAATTTAAACAACAAGGCACTCAACCCCGTGGATTATTGTGAACAACTAAGAGCTGTTCTCTAACATGACGTGAAGAGCGAATAACACAACTAAGAGCTGTTTGTATTGGAGATGTTTAGTTAACTACTTAGACAACGTAACAAACCAATTATATGATTTATACAGTTTTGTAGAATTAAACGCCTATATGCCTATGGATTAAGAACCAATTAAAGGGTTTAAAAAGAGCCATGATGAAATGGCTCTATAGGTATTTTTTCCATTACAAAATATTATAATATGCTTAGCAATAGTAGAGACATTTCTTTAGTGCAAATGCTGTGCTTCTGATAAATGATGGTTCCCTCTAGCTCCCTGCATCTGGTCTGGGCCTGTAGTCAAGGACATGGGATGTAGATAAACTTCAGGAACAGATACACCTGTATTGTAGTAACGGAACTAACGTTATCACTTGTTTGTGCGCTATGACCTGATACACATAGACACAAGAAGAAACCATAGTGGCTCAAGGTCAAGGGAGGGTGGCTGTTTGGATAAAGAGGGGGTTCCAATATGATATGAAAAGGAGACCAAGCAGACATGGGGATAGACAGGAAAGAAGCTAGACAAAGAAACCATAGTGGCTCCGATATGATATGAAATGATGAAGCTGTATAAAGAGAGAGCTCCAAGTCTGGGACGGCAGTTGCTCTGCAGACCAGCTCAGCTCTATTGCTTGTGAAATAAAGTCTATCTTGATTCTACAAAAACTCTGAAAGTACTTTGTTTGTTTTAATAAGTATATGGATAATTTACTACAACAATAGCAGCTAAATACTGTATATACAGTGCCTTCAGAAAGTATTTATACCCCTTCCACTTTTTCACATTTTGTTGTTACAACCCTGAATTTAAAATGGATTAAATAGAGATTAATTTTGTCACTGTTATACACACAATACCCCAAAATGTCAAAGTGGAATCATGTTTTTCGAAACAAATTAATAAAAAATGAAAAGCTGAAATGTCTTGAGTTAATAAGAATTCAACCTATTTGTTATGACAAGCCTAAGAAAGTTCAGGAGTAAAAATCTTCTCAACAAGTCACATAATAAGTTGCATGGACTCACTCTGTGTGCAATAATAGTGTTTAACATGATTTTTGAATGACTACCTCATCTCCGTACCCCAGACATACTGTACAATCATCTGTAAGGTCTCTCAGTCGAGCAGTGAATTTCAAACACAGATTCAACCACAAAGACCAGGGAAGTTTTCCAATGCCTCGGAAAGAAGGGCACCTATGGGTAGACGACATTGAATATTCCTTCATTCATTACACTTTGGATGGTGTATCAATATACCCAGCCTCTACAAAGATAGAGACATCCTTCCTAACTCAGTTGCCGGAGAGGAAGGAAACCGCTCAGGGATTTCACCATGAGGCTAATGCTGACTTTTAAACAGTTACAGAGTTTAATGGCTGTGATAGGAGAAAACTGAGAATGGATCAACAACATTGTAGTTACTCCACAATACTAACCTAAATAACAGAGTGAAAAGAAGGAAGCCTGTACATAATAAAAATATTCCAAAACATGCATCCTGTTTGCAACAAGGAACTAAAGTAATAATGCAAAAAAATGTGGCAAAGCAATTTACTTATTGCAATAAAATGCAAATTAATTACTTAAAAATCATACAATGTGATTTTCTGGATTTTTGTTTTAAATTCTGTCTCTCACAGTTGAAGTGTACCTATGATAAAAATTACAGACCTCTACATGCTTTGTAAGTAGGAAAACCTGCAAAATCGGCAGTGTATCAAATACTTGTTCTCCCCACTGTATATAATAATGTATGCACTCACTAACTGTAAGTCGCTCTGGATAAGAGCGTCTGCTAAATGACTAAAATGTAAATGTCCCCCTCATCATAACTCGTAACAAATCCAAGCTTGTCCATGGAGCAACTAACCTTTATAGTATCTGAAGATTATGCCTTTGTTAAATGTTGTTTCATGAAGAAATGGAATGTTGGTTATGTTAGTATCAAAAGGCAATGTTTAGTATAATGTCACATATAATAGACAGGAAGTGTGTTGTAAACTGGTGATTGGTCAGAGGAGGGAGTTTCATTGTTTATAAATAGGGGGGTTAGGCGAGGAAGACGTCAGAACGGCCATGGCAATCGGGGGAGCCGTTCTCCGGGTGTCATGTCACCTGTCATTTATGCTGTAACCTCGTGATTTTAATAAAAGCCTCTAACACGATGCAGCATAAAACGGACTCTTTGTTGACAGCAATAATTGCCACCACTCATCAGATACGACATAATGGCGCCCAACGTGGGGCTGGGTTTGCGTCTCTTCCTTGTTTCAGTCAACCGCCAGGCTAACTCGCTCTGAAGCATGGCCAAAAGGGTGAGTGTGTTCTTACCGCTTCGGAGTTTGTTAGATTGGATATGACTTGTGTACACTGGAGAGATGTTCCATACGACCTTGCCTCGGTGGTGTTATTGCGGTCGACTAGAGTCTGCTAAAATTTATTCCATTGGAAACGGCAGGTAATTGGAAGTTTTTAGAGCATTAAACGGTAGGATTTAAGTATTGAAAGTATACAATTAAGGTCGATATGCATTCATCTTTAGGGCACTGGACCGCTTTAAGACCCCGAGGGGGCCATTTTAGATAATGGGCTGGCAAACCCGTGTGTACGATAGAATGTATATTCGGTGAGTTTTTGAAGAGAACTCGGGTTGGTGGAATTTATCTGATTGTGATTATGATTTGACTCTCGTCCGACGGGGTGTTTGATTGGGTCTGATTTCTCGGTGTAATGGTCATTAATTCTCGGCAACAAAAACGGTAGGAGAAATAGGTTCAAAATAATTAGGCCAGTGCAGGGTGTGTGATTGTGTAGTAGGCCGCAGTTAGCTAGAGGCTAAGGCTAATGTCAAGGCTAAATGGGAGTGTGTTTCATGCTACATGGTACATCGTGGCTAGAGGCTAATGCTAATTGTGTTGTGGGCTACATGCTAACGTATCCTTAGAGATTCCATTGCGATGGATTAAAGTCTCTTAAATTTGTCTCTGTGTGTAAGTCAGGTTATATGTTTTGTGAGCGCTGTTAAATGTTGTTTGACTATAAGGGGGAAACGGGAGTTACAGCTGGAGTGTTATTCTGTCTGTTTGGGGAGAGAGAGTAGAGAATCTTCATTCCACGGTGAAAAGGGATTTTTGAATGGCTGTGCGCATGCGTTTAATTTTGCGATACTACACTACAGAAAGGGGGAGTTTATGACACGAGATTAGGACACGTGTTGATTTTACGGGGCTAAAAACTACGACATGAGGTTGGGCTAAGCCTACAAAACAAAATGGTGGGTTAAGGTCATAGGTCCCATTTGGCGTTACCCTGCAAGGGGGAAATGGACACAGACAAAAGAGGATAGATTTTAGCACGATGATTCTAGTTTAAACTGCGATTGGTTAAAGATGAAACTTATTTTGTAACCTATTGAATTTATAAATTAGATATATGGTAGCGGATTATAATAAATTGAATTAAATAATTAAAAGACGATTAAAATTAAATAAAAATGTTTTTGAGCGATCTATTTAGTTCTGAGTTTAGTCTTAGAGTGAATAATGTAGAACGAATGAATATTGAATGGTTGGAAATACTCAGTGATGGCATTAACTACCAAAAGCTGTTTCTGTGTCTTTGTCCCTTGTCATGAGAGACAGGAGAGAGGGGGAGCGAGGAGATACAGGAAGTGATCACGTGACGCGGCAGAGGATCAAGTCAAAAAAAAAAAAAAAAAAAGGTTTTGAGACTGTTACAAGATATGTGATGTTATGACAATTTTACATAGGCTTGGCAAATACTATTTCATTAAAAATTGCATTTTGGAAGCTCTGTGTATCACTGGGGTTTGATTACAGATGTGTTGGGAATCGAAGACTGACATTCTTCTGTAAATTTATGATAATTATGGGTTATAGAGCAAGGGGTTACAGGCTTTGTTTATGGGTATTTTAGTCTGAAGATGACTAACTTGCATTTACTTGCAGTTGATGGGTTGTGGTAAGATAGCCAACACTAATTGATAAATTGGTAATATAGGAATAAAAATTGGTTTTAATTATTCATGATTTTTAATTGATTCATTTGGAGTTGTTAGGTTATATTAATAATTAGAGGGGGGGAAGCCTTAGGCTATACAGTCTAAAAGAAGCTAATTCATAATAAAGGAATATAAAAGGGTTTTTACAATGGGGAGAAAGGACAGCAAGGCTAGATGAAGGTGATTACACCGATTGATATAGGGGTGAAATAGTAATCCTTTAATTAAAGTAGGGTTAGAAAGTAGGGTTAGAAAAACTAAGGGCAGAAGTTAGTACACCTTTCTCACATACGGATTCAGCAAAAAGTACAGCTTAGGGATGTTTATCCTCAGCTTTCAGTGATCATCCAGCAGGGTGATTATGGCATCAGAGATGAAGACGAATAATAGATAGAGGACAAGCAGAAACGACGATAAAGATGAATCCAGAACTCCAGAAGGAAGAAAATGTGATGTCTGGAAGAGAGGAGGATGGAACTTAAAGAAGATGAGGATGATGGAGATGAGAGTGATGATGCATGGGTGGGTATGACTCTGTGATCAGAAGGAAGTTGGCAAGAGAGAAACGAAGAAGGATACACGAGATTTGATCTCTGATGAAAGTTGAACGAAGAAGGAGACAAGAGATTCGAGTTCTGATGAAGAAAGTGATGAAGATTTGGAGATTAAAGGTGCTTTATGTTCGAGAGGATTTTATCCTACAATGACTAGCAAAGAAGAAATAGAGATATAGACCGATGCTTATCATGCCTGGATAAAGCAAATAGTTTAGAAGTAACACAGTTGAAGATACAGAAGAGGAGAAACTGCTGAGAGGATCCCAAGAATTGGAGAAGAACAAAGAAGAAAAAGGAGGAAGATTTCAGCTACACTTTCAGCAACTTTCAGAAGACTGTTATAATTGTGGACAGATTGGTACTTTACCTGTGATGAACATGAGTCGGGAGAAAACAACAGAGGAAGATGAAGTAGCAAGTGAAGATCACCTGTTAGTGTCTAGAAGATCCGGAAGGGGGGTGCATTGCTGAGGGAATCGATTAGAGAAGAAGAGAAAATAGCTAACAACTGAAGTTAGGGAATCAATGGAGCTCTGCTATAAAAATCAAAGAGAAATCAAAATAGACATACTAATATTAGAAGAAACTGTTATGGCAGTGTTGGGAAGAGATGCATTGTTTAAATTGAATTGTACAATAAGATGTACACTAGACGACTGGGTTTTTGGGAATCTGGGAATCATTTGCTTAAAAAGATAATATCATAGGAAGGATGATAATCTATTGTTCTGTCTATTAGACAATCTGTCTGGAAAAATAAAGTTAAAAGGGGTGACTATTATTCTGGGTTACATTCTTACACTAAGGGATTTCAGGCTAGGCTAAAAGGTGTTTAGTCGTTTTGCCAAGTCTGTGTGTAATGAGTCAGAAGCAGGTGGGGAACTTTCCCAATCACATATTCTAAACATTTGGTGGTAAGGGATTTTGTGGAAAATCAGGGGGAAAAGTTGTAAATGTTATGAGAGAAAAGATTAGATTAAAATAAGTTAGGAGTAGATTAGGGTTGAAGGAACTCTGAGACAGTAAGCTAAGTTTCAAAGTTAGTAGTAAGACAGAGAGAGAACAGTGAGGAAGGACATTTTAAAGTTTAGTGGGAAGATATGGTAGGAGTTTAGATCGGTTAGGAGCAGATGCATTGAGAAAGTATGTGTTGCTGAATGATAAGAGAAGATTGAGGGTGATTGAGTATCTATATTTACAGTTTCCAGCAGGAAGATCAAGGTAATTATAGGTGTATTTGGGTAATCAAAAGTTTGAAAGTCAGGAATTAGAGAAAGGACTGAGATTTGGGGAAAAGGTGACACTAGTGGTGATAGATGGAAGTACAAGCAAAGACAACTTTTTTTCTTTGGGGAAAACTAGGAGCAACAATAAGGACATTAACACTTCAGTCTATTATAACAACAGTGAGAAGCAATTTAACTCTTTCAACATTGATAGGTATTAAAGCCATAAATATATCGCATTTGGTTATAAGGGAACCAATACAGCACCAATTTTAGGGGAAAGAATAATTATTAGGGTTAGGATGGGGACGTTCCTCCCATATAGAGAGATAATTATGGAGAATAAGTATTGTTATCAAGACCAAGAGTAGAAGCTGTTGCACCTAGTCAAAGGAGGGATAGTTTGTACAACGATATGAAGTGGAAGAGGTTAGGAGTGACTGTTCACTTATGTTGCGTAATGTTACAGAGAAAGGTCAGGGAGAATATATGTGTACTTATCTAGTGCAAGCATTAAAATTTGTTCCGGTTAAGAATTATTGGTTAAAGGGCTATGTAATTCATAAAGTAACGCTTATAATGGAAGAGTTAAGGTTTGTAGCCTCCACAGTCATTGAGGGAGTTCAGGAGGAGTAGATTACAGTAGTCACTCCAACAGTAGATAATACACAGAGGATAATGGGAACTTTTGCACTAGAAGTAATTAGGGTTGATACAGCAATTAAGTCAACTACTTTAATGGTAACTTTGGAAGGGGTTAGTGATACGATGGCAATAGCAAAAGAGGGAGTATGACATCGACAACAACTTTTCTGAAATTAAATGGGGAATTCTAGACTCATGGGTTATGTTACGGATGGAGAGTGCTGTCAAGGATAGTACGAATAGGGTTAAAATAGGAGAACAGATAGTAGTAGAGAGAATATAGATTCAGCATGGAGGACAGGATGAGATCTTTGATTTTGATGACAGACAAGGAGAGGTATCTGATCAGTACCGCTCGTTCTTCTGTTGTGGAAATTAGAGATAGATTAACTCATTCTGTAAGATCAGTGAGGAATCTTGAGGGTCCATGTCTGTTGAGAATTCCAGCACCAAACATGTTAGACGGTCGCGCAGCCTCTATCAGGTGTGGGTCAGTCTTATGCTTTGGCATGACTGTGGTATTAGCAACAGTCATTGACAGATAAAATAATGTCGTTGTCAGAACAGTGGTTTAAGCCTAGGTTTAAGTGTTCTTGGTTAAATGAATTACCCTATGGGAATTGTTAAATGGGAAAGGAAAATCAGGTAACAACGGAACCCTGAAGTATTCAGGTGAAACATTGAGGGCTAAAAGTTGTTTTTGTTCTAATAAAACATATGAGGTAAAGGGTATGTTTATGGGAATATCAGAT